>NW_007005745.1:0-1917 GCF_000164805.1 Carlito syrichta
GAAGAGCAAAGAAGGGGCTCAGATAGTGCTGTAGTTAAAGATTGTGCAGTTTCTTCTGTTGGCTTTATCTAGTAATCCTTGAAAATGTTTCACAGAGGTGTGATATTGTCAGAATGTCACTCTAATTATATAATTTTTTCTATAGAGGATAAACAAATTTGAAGTTAAGGGAAAGGCAGATGCCAGGGAAATCAGTAGGAGACTGATACAAATGTACAAGAGGTCTAATAGGCAGGATTTACAGCTTATTAAAAGTGGAGTTAAGGGTAGTAGGACTCTAGGATGAATCTCAAGTTTCCAGAAGCACTGTGGGCCATTAACAGAGAACTGAAATATTGGAGGAGGAGCAATGTGGAGAGATTATGGTGAACTCTACCATAAACCTGTGCAATTCAAGGGACCCATGGAACAGTTGGATATATAGGGTATGTATTCATAATGACAATCTGGAATCTTCATGTAGAACAGTTGTTCCCAAACCTTAGCCTGCATCAGAACCACTTAGAGGGCTTGTGAAAACAGATTACTGGGTCCCACTCACAGAGTTTGGATTTAGTAGGTCTGAAGAATGTGCATTTCTAACCATTTCCCAGAAGATGCTGATGCTGCTGGTTTGGGGACCACCCTGAGAAACACTGTTGTAGCTGATTTCAGCTGTTTAGAATTTCTGTTTAACTCCTGCTCTTCCTGGAAAAGCATCCTTTCCAATCCCTCAACTTCCTTTGGGAAATCGCTTCTCTCTTACGCTGGCCATTCTCTTCTTGCTTGTCTGCATGTATGTATCCATGTGCAGTTGCACATGGAGAAAGCCATCTGTACAGAAGAGAATGAGGCCACCACTCAGATAGAAATTAAAGGAAGAGAGAAAAAATAAGAAAAAGAGGGACATGATGATGTTTGTATCCTGGCCATCCCTTAAGCCGGTGACCTTAACTCTTCCCTTTCCAATTACTTGAACAATAAATTCCCTTCCTCTCTCAAACAAGCAAGAATGTGTTTCAGTCATTTTCAGATGAAACAGTCCTTCTACATCTTTCTTTTATTTATTTAAAATACTTTTTGAGCTTATGTTTCCTACTTGTTATAGCTGGTTTAAAGCAAATTGATAAATGTTCCTTCTCTAAAAAAATCTGATAATAGCCACATATTCCCAAACCAAAATCAAATCAACATAATTTGAATTTTATTTTCATACTTTGATATGTATTCTTCCTGATACAATTTTTTAAAATGTAGACCACATCTGAGTGTAAGGCATTTTATTGATTTGGTTATTCTAAACACTAAACACTAATCTAGTTAGAAACATAGATGTTGGTAGAATTAGCCCTAGTATATGTGCTGGCCCAGGCAGTATTTAATAGTTTCTGCTCGGATGGTGGTATCGTTATTGCTATTGATTTAAAGAAAGACGATTAGGTCTGTATGTTGCAGTAGCACTGATTAACATGTACAGCTGCTCTTACTGTATTTTCATGTAGTACAATGAAATTAATGGGAAGGAGACCACCTGAGGCACATTAATTAATAGTTAAGAGAAAAAATTTAACCTATTTGCCCTCTCCATTTCTCCAACTGGCTAGATAATAGGTTTCCATTAATAAAATTTAGTATGCTGCAGTGCCATATGCAATGCGAATTACTTTCTGTTGGGAACCAGGAAAAGTTAGTGTGACATGGAAAACTCCCAGCGAGCATCAGATCTTGTTCTTGTTTTTCTTGATTTCTCTTTCATGAATGCCTTGTGGTATTAGAAGGGATTTTAAATCACCTGGTTTTCTGGGAAAAAGGAAAAACTTTCAGATTGACAATGACCTGAAAATACTCCCCACTCCTTAAATGACCGACAGTGCGATATTGTTAATCATCCTCTTTAAGGTTTACGGTCTTCCGAATGTCTCACTGACAGTTGGAAAA
>NW_007005746.1:0-1899 GCF_000164805.1 Carlito syrichta
GCGAGAGTCAGAGACCCACTGCAGATCTCCCTTGCAGAGGGCTTCAGACACCAGGTTGCCAGGTCGCCATCTTGCCCCGCCCCCTCTGTCGAGCATTTCTTATAGAGCTGGCCTAGTGGTGACAAATTCCTTTAGTGTTTGCTTGTCTGTGAAGGACTTAATTTCTCCTTCATTTATGAAACTTTTAGTTTTGTGGGATATAAAAATCTTTGATTGTTATTCTGTTTGAAGAGATTGAAGATGAGAACCCAATCCCTCTGGCTTGTAAGGTTTTTTCTGAGAAGTCTATTGCTAGTCTGATAGGTTTACCTTTGTAAGTTATTTGATGCTTTGTCTCACTGTTCTTAAAATTCTTTTCTTCACATTAAGTATGCATATCTGAATGATTATTTGCCTTGGGCATGATCCTTTGCTATGAATCCTCTGGAGGTTCTTGGACTTCTTGCATTTAGAAGTTTAAATCACCGGCAAGACCAAAGAAGTTTTTCTCCATTATTCTCTGAAATAGGTTTTTCAAACTTGTTGTCTTCTCTTCTTCCACAAGAACACCTACGATCCTTAGGTTTGGACATTTTACATAATCCCACATTTCTTGGAGATTTTTTTCTATTCTCTTGATTTTTTTTTTCTTACTTCTCTGTTTGGGTTAATGCAAATGCCTTGTCTTCAAGTTCTGAGATCCTTTTTTCTGCTTATTCTGGTTTACTGTTAAAACTTTCCTCTGTATTTTGTAAGTCCCTGAATGTTTTTTTTAATTTCCAGAATTTCAGCTTTTTTAATTTTTAGGGTGTTTATCTCTTTGGAGAATTCTTCATCCATTTCCTGAATAATTTTTAAAAATTTCTTTATGTTGCTATTTAATTTTCTCCTGAAGCTCATTTTTCAATTTTATAATCAATCTGAGAATTCTGTTCTGAAATTTCAGAGATTTCATTTGGTTACAGTTTATTGCTGAAGAGTTAGTGTGGTCTTCTGAGGCTGTTGGTAACTCTGATTTTTCTTATTGTCATAATTATTTTTCTGGTTCCTTCTCATTTGAGTAGACTACATTTTCTTATTTGAGGTCGGTAGGGGGCTGACTCAGGCACTCTAGGGTTTCCTTGGTTATACATGGCTTTGGTGTGGTGAGTTTCTTAATCTCCAGCTGTAGAAGTCCTGGTTAATATCCTTGTTTGCCAGAGTGACTTGGAAAATGGTATCATTTGGGGTCTGGGATCAGGACTTTCCCAAAGCTGAAGTATTACATCCAATGTGGTGGCTTGTGCTATTGACCTCCAACCAGGTGGTGACACTTGTGGGAGAAAGGTAGTTGTGGTGTTGGCTATGGGTTTTCCTGGCATTTGTTTCTCCAAGGGAGTGCCCAGTCAACCTAAATGAAGGGCGAGACTCTGGGGATAACCCAAATTTGATTCTGAGCCTCCGAAGGAAGTGCAGGTGGAAGGGGACCCAAGCACCCCACAAAGGCATGCTCCTGCTCACCCCAGAAGAGGATAGGAAGGAGTCACAGGCCACTGGAACACTGTCATGCAGAGCAGACACAGAATAGTTTACATGGGGAGTGAGAAGTTATTATGGCAACAAATCCCCAAAACTGAGGCTGTACCACTGCACGTGGGTTTCAGCAGAGCACAGACGTGGGTAAGGCAGTTTCTCATGGGGACCTGGAGTCCAGCAAGACTCAGAGGGTCCTCTTAGTCTACAGCAGGAGCATAACACTTTTTTGGAGTTTGTCCTTGTGACTGTCTCCTCTCTGGCTGGCTAGAAAGCAGCTGCCCCAGGGTTGAGTTTTTGAGTTTTTGGGTTGAGTGACTGAGGCTGCAACTCTCCACATAGGTTTCAGCAGAGAATAGCTGCGGCCAATGCATCAACAAGGGACCGGAATCCTGCAGGCTCTGGGGA
>NW_007005747.1:0-2289 GCF_000164805.1 Carlito syrichta
GGGCAACTTGGCGAGACCTCATCTCTACAATAAATTAAAAAATTAGCCAGGCGTGGTAGCTCGCACATGTAATTCCAGCTACTTGGAAGGCTGAGGTGGAAGGATCGCTGGAGCCCAGCAAGTCGAGTCTGCGATGGCCGGGAGCAGCCACTGCACGCCAGTCTGGGCGACAGAGTGAGACTCCAACTCAAAATAAATAAATAAATAGAATAAAATAAAATAAAAAATAGACATAACAGTACAGACCATGACTGTCCCCTTGTCCCCTGGTACACTGGAAAGTGGTAGTTTTTGAACTGGCCCCCTTTTTTTTTTAGTTGGAGTTCACTCTGTCGCCCAGGCTGGGATACAGTAGCATGGTCACAGCCACCGCAACCTCGACTGGCCGGGCTCCGGCAATCCTTCTGCCTCAGCCACCCAAGTAGCAGGAATCGCAGGCGTGCGCTACCACACCTGGCTAATTTTTTTGATTTATTGTAGAGACAAGGTCTCGCCACGTTGCCCAGGCTGATCTCGAACCCCTGGGCTCAGGCAATCCTCTCGTCTCCACCTCTCAAAGTACTAGGATTACAAGCGTGAGCCACCACACCCAGCTAAACTAGCCCTTTTCTAAATAGTGTGTGTGTGTCTGTCCCATGGTCTGTGTCTGGCCTCTACCTAAATAATGGCTGACTCATGCTATTATCTATGATAGAATTTGTGTGATCTGTGCATCATAAGTTCTGGGCAGGTTTTAAGTGCCCCAGTTAGAGGCTGCCTATGTTTCCTCAAGAAAGATGAAGGATTTTCTTAAGCAGTAATTTTGTAACTGAAGAGAGGCTGTTTTGAGTCTCTCAGTGGGGAGCAAATCCTGAGTCGTGGGGTAATGCAACTGGAAGGGCACACGCAGAATCTGCCTAGGGAGGGTGACAAAGATGGAGATATGATCTCCAGCTTGTATTAAGGAAATAAAATGTCTCCTTTGTTGAAGGGAGGCACAATACAGTTTTTGGTAAGGGTATAAACGAGGCCTAGGAATGTGTGCCACTCACCCCTAAATAACCTAGGCCCTCCACCATTCTAAAAGATAAGTGGAACATCCAAACTTTTGAAAAGCTTGAGAAAAGGCTGGCATACTACAGTGCATGTGCCTGTCGTCTGTTTTTGTGAATAAGGTTTTATTGGAACAAAGACATGAACATTTGTTTATATAATGTCTATGGCTGCTGTCTCACTACAACACCAGTTTTGAGTAGTTGGGACAGGGACTGTATGGCCTGCAAAGCCTCAAATGTTTGTCTTTTCCTTTATAGAAAAAGTTTACCAGTCTTTGTTCTAGAGAATTGTCCCCATTAGTTCTGCTTGTCTGGGAGAACAATAGCATAAAAACAGCATAAAATTCAGTCTGTGGCTATAATCCTCACAACAACCCTGTGACATTGGTTAACATTCTCATCACATTTACAGATGAGGAAACTGAGATACACAGATGTGAAGTGACACCGCCTATATGTTCCAGAACCAAGACCTGACCCCAAGCAGGCTGTTTCTATAGACTGGCTCCTACCTACTACAGAGAATTGTCTCCTTTGTAGAGCAAAGCTAGAAATGTAAACGTTATACAGCCTCCACCTTGAGGCTTCAGCTTGACTGAAGCAACATGCTCCCAGAAGACCATTAGGACCTAGGCCGACAAATAATTGCACTATTCTTTACATTCTGTCTGTTTTCCCTAGTCACATTTGTGTTGTAGTTCTCCCTGTTCTCCTCTCCTCAACTGTACTCTCCACATGTAGAAAAGGACAAATAATTTCATGAGTTATACCTCATCACTCACTATTATTAAATTATAGTATTGTCTTATATCGCTGCAGTTGCATTTATTAAGAAATAAAATAGCCGGGCTCGGTGACTCAACCTGTAATCCCGCGCCTTTGGGAGGCTGAGGTGAGTGGATTGCCTGAGTCCGCGGGTTCGAGACCTGCCTGGGCAGCGAGACCTCATCTCTACAATAAATCAAAAAATCAGCTGGGCATGGTAGCACACGCCTGTAATTCCGGCTACTTGGAAGGCTGAGGCGGAAGGATCGCTGGAGCCCAGTAGGTCGAGGCTGCGGTGGCCGGGAGCGGCCACTGCACTCCCGTTTGGGCGACAGAGTGAGACTCCAGCTCAAAAAAAAAAAAAAAAGAAAAGAAATAAAATATAGCACCCGTTGAAACTTCCTCTTTGCTTCTCCTGGCTCATTTCCTTCTCTCTGTAGAGGTAACCACTATTCTGAAATTGGAGTTTATCTTTCTTTTTTTTTTTTTT
>NW_007005747.1:2360-18693 GCF_000164805.1 Carlito syrichta
CTCACCTCAGCCTCCCAAAGGCGTGGGATTACAGGCTGAGCCACCGAGCCCAGCTTATCTTTCTTATACATGCCAGAACTCTTAACTAACCGGCTTTCTTTTCTTTTTAAAATTTCATCCAGCATGGGCAAGAAATACTAGCTCTTCAAGTTTAGATTGTGTCTCCAATCATTTTCATCCCTCCTCAGATGAGATATCCTTTGAACCTTTCTTTGTTCTTAGTGATCCTAATCTATTCATGGGGTGTGGTTGCCAGGCAAGGGGGGGATGGAAGTAAACAGAACTGGAGGCATGACTGAGTTATTAGTCTACCACAAATAAGCACTTCCTATTTCACTCTGTGACATCCAGTTGCCACTCACAGAGCCAAAGCAAACATAGCAGGGGCACTTGCTATGAGGGCCTTTGCTCAAATAATATTCAACAGTGCATGCTGTACTGGGCAAGGTTACCCAAGAGCAGATGAAAACATCTTGGTCAAAGGGATGAGGGAGGAAGGAAGTCAGAAGTCACAAACAAGAACCAGTGACAAGCATTGGCTTCCAAGGATAATCTTCAATTTTACATAAGAAATTAGTTTAGCAGTTGTGAGGTGGTAAAGTCAGAAACTGGTCAGAAAATAAAACATAAGATAGGGTGAGTTGGCTGGGCACCGTGACTCAAGCCTGTAATCCCAGTACTCTGGGGACTAAGGTGAGAGGATTGCTTGAGCCCAGGTGTTTGAGACCAACCTGGGCAACTTGACGAAACCTCTTCTGTACAATAAATCAAAAAATTAGCCAGGCATGGTGGCACATGCCTGTGGTTCCAGCTACTTGAAAGGCTGAGGCAGAAGGATCACCTGAGCCCAGCAGGTCGAGGCTGTAGTGGCTGTGAGCGTGCCACTACACTTCAACCTGGGTGACAGAGTGCGACTCCAACTCAAAAAAAAAGGTGAGTTAAACACTTCAAGACCTGGGCTGAATTTGAAATAAACTGAATCAGTTGATAAAATCAAATTGCTAGCAAAGTAGTAATATTAACCAGCTTACTCCATTTTGTTTAAAACTCATCTTAATTATCTGCCTGACCTAAGAATCAATGCCTACGTGTGATTGCAGTAACGTTCCCATGACCACAGACCCCCAGCTTTGTCTCCTTTGGGCAGGTTATGCTGGCCATTCCCTGTTGACCATTACAGAACTCCTTCGCCATAGCTTCCATGTGATTATATGCTTTGTTAACTGAAATCAAATGTTACGCTTTGACATTTTCATAGTTTGTTCTTATATTCTGTTAGTGATCTAACCAAGGTAATGTCATTGTATAATGATTCTTCTTCCTTGTCTCTATGTGACTACCTTAAACTATATCTTAATGGCAGAACTCCAGGGACTTTCTGGGCACTGGCTATACCTACCTGGCATGAAATTAATCTAAGCTCCCTAACAATCGAAGTTCCCATTTTGGTTGCCAAGTTGTTAGTTAATAGTTGCTATGGTCACTAAGTTGCTATGTAGCCAATGCTGCAAATTTTACCTGTAAAAGCTTGTCACAAACTGCACCAATTTGCCAAGAGTTTTTCTGGCGTTTGCCTACTCTTGACCCACGCATTCAATAAATTCATAATTAATTAAATTCAACTTGCTGGCATAGCTTCTTCTCACTTAGTCATAACAAACTGAAAGAAGAGGAAAGAAGAGTAGGGGCCTGTGTTGCATGTGCTTTACTGATCTGCTGTTCTAGCTCCTCTCTCTTCTCTTCTCTTCTCTTCTCCCTACTCTGAGAGATTGACCTGTATACGCTACATCAATGAGCTCCATTGCCTCCGGCTCCATTGCCTCTGGTTTGGCCAATGAGGAGGACAAGAATTTTCAGGGATGGTAGAGAATGCAGCTAGGGTACTTAATCCTTAACTTTTTTTTTTTCCTGAGGAGTTTCTGTAGACTGGCTGGCTTGCTCTCTCACCTGAATGAAGGTCATGTCATACATACCTTGTTTGAGGGTGGTCATACTGGCTCTTTCTGTCACCCGAATGAAGGTAGCCCTTTCTACGCAGTATTTGCTTTCCCCCAATCCAAGTGCAAGAAACCATCTCCCTCCTTTACTGCTGCAGATAGAAGACTGTTAACAGCCTCCTACTTTGTTAGACCCATGTTCTGCAATATCACTTGTGGATTCCTTACATCTTACCCAAATGTAAATAGTTGCTTTATGCAATGCGTCTTTCCAAAAAAATCGGGTATGCCATCTGTTCTTGTGGGGCATTAGATGATACAGGGCTCCTTTTTTGTATTACTGAGAAAATTCCTAACAAATTAATTTTATTACTTCTATTAATGACAAGTGATTAACTTTCAATTTAAGGAAGAGAACCTTTTGCAGTTCATAAGTGTGATGACTGTGTATTCACATGCTCATGTGTGAGATGTGCCACTCTCAAACCTTGTTGCAACATTGGCACGTTACCTGACAGTGAAATAAAATAAAATAAAATACATTTATGAAAGAGATATATAGAAACACTCTAACTAATAATGTTGTAAAACCACAAAATGTTTACACGTAAACTTCCTAAAGAAATCATATCCAGGAACATTGAGTCCTAAGCACAGGAATCTATAATAACTTTTTGTTTTTGTTTTTGTTTTTGTTTTTTTGAGTGGGAGTCTCACTCTGCCACCCAGGCTGGAGTGCAGTGGCATGCTCACAGCCACCACAGACTCGACCTGCTGGGCTCAGGTGACCCTTCTACTTCAGACTTCAATGTAGCTGGAACCACAGGCATGTGCCACCATGTCTGGCTAATTTTTTGATTTACTGTAGAGACGAGGTTTTTGATTTACTGTAGAGACGAGGTCTTACCATGTTGCCCAGGCTGGTCTCGAACCCTGAGCTCAGGCAATCCTCTCATCATCCCCTCTCAAAGTGCTGGGATTACAGGCATGAGCCTTTGCACCTGGCAATAATACCATTTTTTAAATGTTGAGTTTTATAAAGCTAATCTCTGATGTGCTTACTTATCCAATGGTTGTCTCCCCACTACTCCATGAAAGCAGTAGTATTTTATTCACTATGGTATCCTCAGTGACCAGGACAGTATCCCTCAAAAAGTACTCAACAATTTTGTTTTTGATTTAATAAATGAGGGGAAAAGGTCAAAAGCAGTAGTAACAACAATGAGACTTCATGGGTTACTGATGAGTCATTCTCTTAATTAGAGGCAGATATAATTGTTTGAATATCTTCCTCAGTGAATCATGTGATTTCTTTATGGCTTACAATCATATTGAAGGTGCGGTGGGTGTGTTCATAAATTTTTCAGGGTGTCTGCTTAATTACAGAGATAACAAGAGATGGTAAGTTTCAACACAGCCTGCACAAAATAGTTTAGACTTTAGGAAAGCTTAACATAATCAGAGCTGAGGAATCCATGCCACATGCTTTGCAGGGGTGTGCCTCTAATATCAAATGAGTCCTTGAAAGGACAGGGCAATAACATCAAGAAACCCACAAAGGCTTTTGATAGGAGCACCTGCAAAGATCCCTTAACTTACTTGAACCCTTATCTAAACGTCACCCGGGAAAGAGTCCTCATCAATACACCCTTTCAGAGCATTCATCTGTGGATGCTCTGGTCAATCAATCAACAAACATTCACAGCACTCCTACTATTTGTTTTGTCCTGTGAATCCTCTCACTCCCAGGCCCTGGCAATGAAGAATAAGACCTAGTCTGTATCTCTGATTGTTTACAGACTAGTGGAGCCATAATCACAATATAATATGAGAAATACCCAAATGAAGGTATTATTTTGGTTTGTTTGTGTTTTACTTTTTATTTGGAGATAATTTCAAATGTACAGAAAGAGTGCCAGAATAAATTAGAATAGTATAAAGGACACCTGGATATCTATTACCCAGCTTCACTTATTATTAACTTTTTGCCCCATGTATTTTATCATTTGTAGTCTCTCTCCCCTTTGTCTGTCTATCTATCTGTCTGTCTATCTATCTATCTATCTACCATCTATCAGCATCTGTCATCTATCTATCTCCCCTGAATTCTTTGAGAGTATTATATACCATAGTTCTTCCACCCTAAATACGTCAGTGCATATTTCCTAAAGAATATAGAGATAGCTGGGCATGGTGGCTCACACCTGTAATCCCAACACTTTGCTAGGCAGAGGCGAGAGGATTGCCTGAGCCCAGAGATTTGAAACCAGCCTGGGCAACATGGCGAGACGGTTGTCATACTGGCTCTTTCTGTCACCTGAATGAAGGTAGCCCTCATCTCTACTAAATCAAAAAATTAGCCGGGCATGGTGGCGTGCACCTATAGTTCCAGCTACTTGGAAGGCTGAGGCGGAAGGATTGCCAGAACCCAGGAGGTCCAGGCTGCGGTTGCTGTGAGCATGCCACTGCACTCCAGCAGTGACAGAGGGAGACTCCAACTCAAAAAAAAAAAAAAAAAGAATATAGAGATAGTGGCCAGATGTGGGGGCTCATGCCTGTAATCCCAACAGTTTGGGGGCTGAGGTGGGAGGATCACTTGACACCAGGAGTTTGAGACCAGCTAGACAACACAGTGAGACCCTGTCTCAACAAAAAATAATAATTAAAAAAATTAGTTGGCCGGGTGCAGTGGCTCAATCCTATAATCCCAGTACTTTGGGAGGCCAAGGTGAGAGGGTTCCCTGAGCCCACAGGTTCGAGACCAGCCTGGACAACATGGTGAGACCTCGTCTCTACAATAAATCAAAAAATTAGCTGGGTGTGGTAGCGCATGCAAGTAGTTCCAGCTATTTGGAAAGTTAAGGCGGAAGGACCGCCGGAGCCCAACAGGTCGAGGCTCTGGTGGCCGTGAGCGTGCCACTGCACTCCAGCCTGGGCGACAGAGTGAGACTCTAACTCAAAAAAAATAATAATAAGTCGAGTGTAGTGGCATGATCCTGCAGTCTCAGCTACTTGGGAGGTTGAGGCAGGAGGATCACTTAAACTCAGGAGTCTGAGGCTGCAGTGAGCTATGATCACGCCACTGTACCCTAGCCTGGGTGACAGAGCAAGGTCCTGTCTTTAAAAAAAAAGTCTCTTACATAACCATAGCCCAGTTATCAACTTCAGAAAGTTACACTGATACTATACTTTTAATTTAATCTAATTAATTCTGTATTTTGATTTTAGCCATTGATTTAATAATGTACTTTAGAGCATTTTTTTCCTCCAGTATCCAGGATCCACTCTAGGGTCAGGTATTGCATTGCATTTAGTTATCATGTCTCTCTCTCTTTTTTCTTTTTTTTTTTCTTTTTGAGTCTGAATCTCACTGTTGCCCAGACTAGAATGCAGTGGCATGCTCTCGGTCACCACAGCCTCAACCTGCTGGGCTCAGGCGATTCTTCCACTTCAGCCTTCCAGGTAGCTGGAACTACAGGCACTAGCCACCACGCCTAGCTAATTTTTTGATTTATTGTAGAGACGAGGTCTCACCAAGTTGCCCAAGCTAGTCTCGAACCCCTGGGCTCAGGCACTACTCTCGACTCCGCCTCCCAAAGCACTGAGATTACAGGTGTGAACCACCATGCCCAGCTATCAAGTCTCTTTAACCTCTTTTAATTTGGAACATTTTCACAAGATTTCTTGTCGTTTATGACACTGACAGACATTTTTCAAGAATACATTTTCTCCTTAAAAAAAAATTCTCAGCCGGGCTCGGTGGCTCAGCCTGTAATCCCATGCCTTTGGGAGGCTGAGGTGAGTGGATTGCCTGAGCCGTGGGTTCGAGACCCGCCTGGGCAGCGAGACCTCATCTCTACAATAAATCAAAAAATCAGCCGGGCGTGGTAGCACATGCATGTAATTCCGGCTACTCGGAAGGCTGAGGAGGAAGGATCGCTGGAGCCCAGCAGGTCGAGGCTGCGGTGGGGGAGCGGCCACTGCACTCCAGTCTGGGCGACCGAGTGAGACTCCAACTCGAAAAAAAAAAAAAAATTTCTCGGCTGGACACAGTGGCTCACACCTATAACCTTAGCACTTTGGGAGGCTGAGGTGAAAGGATTGTCTGAGCTCATAGGTTCGAGACCAGCCTGGGTGACTTAGCGAGACCTCACCTCTACAATAAATCAAAAAATTAGCCAGATGTGGTGGTGCGTGCCTGTAGTTCCAGCTACTTGGAAGGCTGAGGTACAAGGATTGTTCGAGCCCAGCAGGTCGATGCTGGGGTGGCTGTGAGCATGCCGTTGCACTCCAGCCTGGGTGACAGAGTGAGACTCCAACTCAAAAAACAAATTCTCGTTTTGTGTTTGTCTAATATTTTGTCATGATTAAATTGAGGTTGTGTGTTGCTTTTTAAAAAGATTTTGTCAGGCGCAGTGGCTAACACCTTTACCAGTACTTTGGGAGGCAGAGGCAAGAGGATTGCCTGAACCACAGGTTGGAGACCACCAGCCTGGGCAACATGGCAAGACCTCGTCTCTACAATAAATTGAAAAACAAATTAGCCGGACATGGTAGCGCACGCCTGTAGTTCCAGCTACTTGGAAGGCTGAAGCGGAAGGATTGCCAGAGCCCAGCAGGTTGAGGCTGTAGTGGCTGGGAGCGGCCATTGCACTCCAGTCTGGGTGACAGAGTGAGACTCCAACTCAAAAAAAAAAAAGAAAAAAGAAAAAGAAAATTAGCTGGGTGTGGTGGTGCATGCCTATAGCTCCAGCTACTTGGAAGGCTGAAGCAGAAGGATCACCTGAACCCAGCAGGTCAAGGCTGCGATGGCTGTGAATGTGCCATTGCACTCCAGCCTGGGCGACAGAGTGAGACTCCAACTCAAAAAAAAAAAAATTAGTCAGGTATGGTAGCGTGCACCTGTAGTTTCAGCTACTTGGAAGTCTGAAGTGGAAGGATCACCTGAGCCACGTGCCACTGCTCTCCAGCCTGGGCAACAGAGTGACACCAACTCAAAAAAAAATTTACCAGCTTACCCATTTTATTTTATTTTATTTTGAGTTGGAGTCTCACTCTGTCGCCCAGACTGGAGTGTAGTGGCCGCTCCCGGCCACTGCAGCCTCGACCTGCTGGGCTCCGGCGATCCTTCAGCCTCAGCCTTCCAAGTAGCTAGAACTACAGGCGCGCGCTACCACGCCCGGCTAATTTTTGATTTATTTATTGTAGAGATGAGGTCTCGCCAAGTTGCCCAGGTGGGTCTCGAACCCGCAGGCTCAGGCAATCCACTCACCTCAGCCTCCCAAAGCGCAGGATTACAGGCTGAGCCACCGAGCCTGGCTCCCATTTTATTTTTTAATACTTATTTCTCTGAGCACCACTCATACATTGTAATAAAAAAAAAAAATTTTTTTTTTTTGAGTTGAAATCTCACTCAGTTGCCCAGGCTGGAGTGCAATGGCACACTCATGGCCACCACAGCCTCGACCTGGTGGGCTCAGGAAATCCTTCCACCTCAGCCTTCAAGTAGTTGTGACTACAAGCGTGTGTCACCATGCCCAGCTAATTTTTTGATTTATTGTAGAGATGAGGTCTCGCCAGGTTGCCGAGGCTGATCTCGAGCCCATGGGCTCAAGCAATCCTCTCACCTCAGCCTCCACAAGTGCTGGGATTATAGGCGTAAGCCACTGCACCCGACTTTTTAACAATTTTTTGTAGAGACGAGGTGTCACTATGTTACCCAGGCTAGTCTTGAACTCCTGGGCTCAAGCAACCCTCCTGCCTCGGCCTCCCAAAGTGCTGGAATTACAAGGCACAAGCCACTCTTCCTGGCCTATTTTAAATGTATTTTTCAATGGCATACAGTACATTCACACTTCTTTCTTGAGACAGGGTCTCACTCTGTCACCCAAGCTGGAGCGCAGTGGCACAATCCTGGCTCACTGCAGTCTTGAACTCCTGGGCTCAAGCGATCCTCCCACCTCAGCCTCCTCAGGAGGTGAGACTTCAGGCGCATACCACCACACTCAGTTAATTTTTTTGTTATTATTTTTTGTAGAGACAAGGTCTCACTATGTTATCCAGACTGGTCTCAAACTCCTGGGCTCAAGCAATTCTCCTCCCATGGCCTCTCAAAGTACTGAGATTACAGGTGTGAGCCACCATGTCAGGCTGAGTACATTCACATTGTCATGAAACCATCACCACAATCCATTTCCAGAACTTTTTCATCTTCTCAAACTGAATCTCTGTGCCTCCTATTAAACAATAACTCCCCATTCCCCCTCCTCCAAGGCCCCAATAATTGCCATTCTTTTTTCTTTTTCCATGAATTTGTCTATTTTAGGCACCACATATAAGCGGAATCATAAATTTGTTCTTTTGTGACTGGCTTATTTTACTTAGCATAATGTTGTCCAGGTTTATCTATACTGAAGCCTGTGTCAGAATGTCCTTCCTTTTAAAGGCTGAACAATATTCCATCACATGTATATGAAGTTATGCATTTATTTATTTATTTATTTATTTATTTATTTATTTTGAGTCAGAGTCTCACTCTGTCACCCAGACCAGAGTACAGTGGCACACTCATGGCTACCACAGCCTCGACTTGCTGGGCTCAGGAGATACTTCCACCTCAGCCTTCCAAGTGGCTGGAGCCCCAGGCACGTGCCACCATGACTGGCTAATTTTTTGATTTATTGTAGAGATGAGGTCTCACCAAGTTACCCAGGCTGATCTTGAACACCTGGGCTCAGGTAATCCTCTCACCTCTACCTCCCAAATTGCTGGGATTACAGGTGTGAGCCACCATGCTTAGCCTAAAGTTATGTATTCTTGACTGGAATCTTCCATAGGTGATGCTGTGTCTGTCTCAGGGTATTACATCTGGAGGCACATAATGTTCATCTGTCCTTCACTGGTGATGCTTGTTCTAATCACCTGGTCAAGGGCTTGTTAGATTTCTCTGCTTTGTAATTACTGCTCTTCTCTTCCTTGAAAGTAATAAGGAATTCTTTGGGCATACACTATAAAATCAATGCAGACATCCTTCTCTTAAAAAAAGGTTCTCCCTGGATTTAATATCCTTTGATGATTCTTGGTTGATCCAGCTTTTACTAAGATATTTCAACACTCTGATTTTCCTACTCCAGCATTCTCTCTACATTAATCTGTTGCCACTTGACATTTCTACTTTAAGCAAGAATCCTTCTTCCCGGATTGATTCATTGATCGTCAATATGTACTAAATAATTTCTATTTTTCATTGATTTATATAATTTGGCATTGTACTTAATTATTTTAGTGCTCAAAAATTCCCAGATTTGGCCTAGGAGAGACTCCTTCAGGTGGGCTCCTGTGTACTTATGACATGCCTCCACTGTTTTTAAAGCACTTTTGACCTTGTACAAAGATGTTTCAGGTTTGCCTTGTTTCTTCCCTGCCCCAGGCCTAGAACTGGCCATTACTCTGAGGAGTCCTGGTCTTTTTAAGTGGGAAACAGTATTAGAAACCAAGATTTGAACATTAGATGTGCTCGTGGCTCTTGGATTGTCCTTTCTCTGGGCCCTTTCAGTAGACAGAGCTAGAAAATATATGCACACGTATATACATATATACATACATATACACACATGAGCACATAGACAAGCATATATACGTGTGTGTACATATTTCCGAAATCATGAGTACACACCAATACTTCCAACTCCAATCCATCCTCACAGGGTTCTCTTTCTTTCCCCAATCACATATTTGTATGTCCCTTCTTTCACAGCGAGAACCCTCACTCCCAACTGCATCAACACACTTACTTATTTGCTCAATTCTATGATATATGTAGGCTAGCTTCAGATTATTTTGTTCATACTATTATGCTAAACAAACCTACTCAGGAGAGTTCAGAATTTGCTGCAGTTCTGATTGCCTCCCAACCTCACTTCACCTAGGCTTGGCGGTTCATAAGTTACTTGGATGAAAATCCTTTCTTCAACTTCCTCCCTTCCTCCCTTAAGTGAAATTATGTTATTAATCTGAAACACTATGTGGTTCATTTGTTTCAGTTTGCTGTCAAATTATTTCCCCCCTTCTCATTCTTATTGATTTAATTTAAATTTTCTCTATATAGAACATGAATATGCTCATAGAAGTCAAAACTATGCAATAATTCATACTCAGAAGTGTCACTCCTTCCCATAGCCTTCTGTTTTCATTCTTTTTGCAGGTAGAAAATAAAGTCTTGGTGAATATCCTTTCTACACCATCTTGCCTCCCTCCTCCAACCTCTTATAGTGATCGGCCTTGTTGTTGTCTGGTTTATTTTGTCCTGTGTTTCTTTTTATTTTTTTATTTGTGAGTTGGAGTCTCACTGTCGCCCAGGCTGGAGTGCACTGGTACGCTCACAACCACCGCAGCCTCAACCCTCTGGGCTCAGGTGATCTTTCCACAGCAGTCTTCCAAGTAGCTGGGACTACAGGCGTGCTGTAGAGATGAGGTCTCGACAAGTTGTCCAGGCTGGTCTCGGATCGGTGGGCTCAGGCAATCCTCTCACCATAGCCTCCCAAAGTGCTGGGATTATAGGTGTGAGCCACCACCGACCTATGTTTCTTTTTCTAAAGATAAGCAGACATATGACTGCTTTCTTATTTTTCCTTCTTTCATGAACAAATGGAACACTGCTACACATACCCTTTTTCACTTTTCTTCTTTTGTTAACACTATCTAAGAAGAGTATTTTCAAGGTTTACCAGTATCAGAACTAGGGTGGGGTAAGTAAGGCATCTTGGTTGCAAAATTCAAGGAGACACTACTGAGTTCTGCCTGGAGGAGTCTGACAGATGAATAGGAGTCTCTCTAGCAGAGAGGAGAGATAAAGTCGTCTGGACAAAGGGAACCAGTATGTGCAAAGGCAAGAAAGCATAAAAGAGCTTTGTGAAAAGTGTCATGTAACTGAAGTAGAGAATGTTTGTTAGGGAGAGTCTAGAGATGAGGCTGATTAAGTAGGTGGAGACCAGGTTATCAATTGCCTGAGGTGCTTAGAGTCTGGATTTTATCCTAGAGGTAGTAAGAAGCCCTTGAAGAGTTTTTCCACACCCTCAATTGCATTATTCACTGTTATCAAGTTCCATCAAGTCTTCTTCCACAATGACTTCTCTTGAAGGTTTTTAATTAAGGGAGTAACATTACAATTTACTTTTAATGAGATAAAACTCACAACATTGTATAAAGTGGACTGGCAGAATGGGTGATAAGAATGATAGCACCAGAGGCAGGTGGGTAGGTTCAGAAAATCAAGAACTCAAGAACTGAATTGAAAAGGTGGTAGTATGCAGATGGGACAGGAAGGGATACTTTTTTTTTAGATTAGAAAATATAGCTTATTTTAAAAGTAAATTAGAAAGAGAAAGAGGAGATTCACCTCCCCAAGGTAGGGGAGGGGGCCAAAGCTTAAGAAAACATGACCTGGACATAGCTCAAAGAGCACATGGCCACACCATAGCTCAGCAAGGCAATGGACAGGATAAATGTTTATGAGATAGAATTAGTAAGACTTGGATCTGATTATATATATAATGGATAGAGAATAAAGAAGAGCCTAGGATGACTTTCCATTTTCTGACTTAGGAGACAGGGTGGGCTCAGGTGCCATTCAACAAAGTAGGGAATATGAGAGGAGTATATGTAAGAGGGGAGATAAGTTCAGTTTTGAGCAAATTGAGTTAGAGTTGGCAAAAAGATATCCAACTAGAAGTTTTTGTGAAAAAGTTTTGAGATGTCTTAATGAAACTTGGACAGACCTCCTCTTCTTATTTTCTTTTCCCTTTGTAATCCAGATGAAACCAGGAAATTTGGTTAAAATATTTGTCTTACCAAGTTATGTTTGAGAGCCCCCAGGAATAGTTTGTTTGCTTGCTTGCTTATTTTAGAGTTGGGGTCTCACTGTGTTGCCCAGGTGGGAGTACAGTGGTGCAGTCATAGCCCACTGCAGCCCCAAACTCCTGGGCTCAGGTGATCCTCCTGCCTTAGCCTCCCAAGTCACTGGGATTACAGGTATGAGTCATCACATCAGGCTTGCTAGGAGGTGTTTTTAATGTCCTCATGAACCTGCCTATCAGCTATAGTGAATAGGTAGTACCCACCATCCTTCTTCTCACCTGCTGCAATCCCTTCACTGACATCCATTGCTCAATAAAACACCTGAGTGCCTCACACTTGTCATAGCTACAAGTGTCCACAGTCAAAGTATAATTTTTAAAAAACTAAAAATCTGACTCATACAAAATAAAAAGTGAGCACCTATAAAAATTTTGTTCCAGCCGGGCTCGGTGGCTCAGCCTGTAATTCCGCGCCTTTGGGAGGCCAAGGTGAGTGGATTGCCTGAGCCCGAGGGTTCGAGACCCGCCTGGGCAACTTGGTGAGACCTCATCTCTACAATAAATCAAAAAAATTATCCGGGCGTGGTAGTGCGCACCTGTAGTTCCAGCTACTTAAGTAGGAAGGCTGAGGCGGAAGGATCGCTGGAGCCCAGCAGGTCGAGGCTGCGGTAGTCGGGAGCAGCCACTGCACTCCAGTCTGGGCGACAGAGTGAGACTCCAACTCAAAAAATAAAATTAAATTAAATTAAGATTAAAATTTTGTTCCAGTCATTAATGAAAATATAGCAGTATGGTAGTGTTGGTTCAAAGAGAATTTGAAAGATAGATATAGATAGTGAAAGATTTCTAGAATAAGATTACTAAACTAGATACAACACTGGTTAATGTCCTATAGAGAAACCCAACTGTTGCCCTTGAAGTTATCTTTTCTTTTTTTTTTTTTGAGTTGAAGTCTCACTTTGTCGCCGAGGCTGAAGTGCAGTGGCACACCCATGGCCACCACAGCCTCAACCTGCTGGGCTCAGGTGATCCTTTTGCCTCAGCTTTCCAAGTAGCTGGAAGTACAGGCACACACTACCACACCCAGCTTATTTTTTTATTTATTGTAGAGACGAGGTCTCACCATGTTGCTCAAGCTAGTCTCAAACCCGTGGGCTCAGGCAATCCTCTCGTTTTGGCCTCTCAAAGTGCTAGTATTACAGATTTGAGTCACTTTGCCCAGTGAAGTTTTCTTTTCTACTGGACAGAAAGCATTTGCGTCAAACAAAAGTCTGCAAGTTAACATGCAACTTTACAGAGACTTGACCTTAATCAATGGTAAATAGTAAGTCAAACAAGATGCATCTTCCAAGAGAGTTAAATAATCATCAGACGGGCCTGATAAACAACACTTCATTATGACATGGAAAGGACATCCTTTGCCTTATTTACAAGTTTTGAATAATTTTTCTTACCCCTACCTAAGAACATCTGTGCCAAGGGTGTGGACTCCTTATACTGATGAAATTGCAAATTATTGAGGTGCAGGGGAATGCTCCCTCCCACACTATCAGACTTCAGCTGATCTATCTGTTTTTTTCCCATTGGCCTCTCCCCACATAGGGCTCAAATATGTGTCTCTGAGGCTGGGCAGGGAAATCAATACCCAAGAAAAATAAGGTATCATCCTCTTTATTTTCATCTCTCCCCAGGGTGACCATTTAAGCCTTTTTCATACAGGTGCTCTGTGCAATTTGATACTGATGCAAATAATATCTTTGAGTTGCCTGCCCCTCCAAGTCATGAGACATGCCCAGACATGGTTCAATTCCAACCATGGGAACAATTAACACAAAATAGAAGGCTCGCAATAGTCATCTTTTTAGACGATTACTGTCATTCCAAGAGGTCATGGAGGATGCCATATAGCTGGCTTGGGAATAATGCAGGCCCATTGCCAAGTCCAAAAGCAACACCCAGTACTTATACTGTCTTACTAAAGACCAAAATGACATTTTTATTTATCACTCTCTGATTTAGATAAGATTGTTCATTTCCATGAAGTCTGGATTTGTGAACACCTGAGACCCTTGGGTCAGAGGCAAGCAGGAGTGGGTAGTGATTCTGTACCATGCTCTTTGTTTAGGATATTTGTTTAGAATTTTTCAGAAAAACCCAACCTTCTCACCTGACTTTTTCACAAAAATTCCCAGAGCCTTGTAAGAAAAAGTCAATACCTTTTATGCCCATACTTCAGGTTTGCATTTGTCTATTTATCTATGACCCAAACCCATAGCTTACTTGGTGAGGAGGAGAGCCCGAGGCGCAATGAAAATGCCACTGTCCTGGCCCCAGTTCTAAGGCAACTCCATGCCCTCCTTGTATGAGGCAGGGTCCTGACAGGAAACAGATGATGCACTCAAAGGATTTATCTGAGGAGAGTTATATGAAGACGTAGATAAGAATAATGGAAGCAGCTGGGCTCGGTGGCTCAGCCTGTAATCCCGCGCCTTTGGGAGGCTGAGGTGAGTGGACTGCCTGAGCCTGTGGGTTTGAAACCTGCCTGGGCAGCAAGACCTCATCTCTACAGTAAATCAAAAAAAATCAGCTGGGCGTGGTAGCGCATGCCTATAATTCCGGCTACTTGGAAGGCTGAGGCGGAAGGATCGCCGGAGCCCAGCAGGTCAAGGCTGCAGTGACCGGGAGCGGCCACCGCATTCCAGTCTGGGCGACAGAGTGAGACTCCAACTCAAAAAAAAAAAAGTTAATTAAAAAAAAGAATAATGGAAGCAGACTGGGTGCAGTGGCTCATTCCTGTAATTCCAGCACTTTGGAAGACCAAGGCAGGAGAATCCCTTGAGCCCAATAGTTCAAGACCAGCCTGGGCAACATAGCAAGACCTCATCTCTAGAAAAAAAAAATAAGATTAAGGGAAGCAGTAAGAGATGGTAAAATCTTCATAGATTTGTAACACAGAGAAATCATTACCATCCCTCTCCCAGAAGAGTCAAGGAGAAGAAAGAATTACCAGAGCTTGGCGAGAGATGGAGCTGTGGAATAGAAAAGTTTAATAGCTATTGTGGACATTGAGGCATCCTGCCCCTTCCAGATCCATGGTCAGACAGGAAGGGAAGAGGGAGATAAATACCTGGAATTCTCTATCTTCTTACTCTCCAATTACATGTCAGTGCCTGTCACTGGCCAAACCCCACCAGTAGCAATTCGATACAGATGTGAAAAATATCTTATTATTAAGCGTGAGCAAGGGGGCTCACGTGATATAGACCATGGAAGGGTTAGCTTTTTTTTTTTTTTTGAGTTGGAGTCTCACTCTGCTGCCCAGGCTGGAGTGCAGTGGCATGCTCACGACCACCGCAGCCTCGGCCTGCTGGGCTCCGGAGATCCTTCTACCTGAGCTGTCCAAGTGTTGGAACTACAGGCGAACATCACCACACCTGGCTATTTTTTAAAATTTATTATAGAGAGGAGGTCTCACCAAGTTGCCCAGGCTGGTCTTGAACCCCTGGGCTCAGGCAATTCTCTTGCCTTGGCCTCCTAAAATGCTGGGATTACAGGTTTGAGCTACTGCACCTGTCGGATTAGCTTCTTGGGGCACAGGGCAAGGGGGAGAAAGGTGGAGAGTAGATTTGGGGGGGGTAAGGAAATCCACAAAAAAATCCAACACTTTCATCTCGTGGGCAGAACTCTTGGTTTGCTGTCTTACCTTGTCTGTCAGGTACTTGTGAGTCAGGATAGGGAGTGTTCTCTATGGCTTTCCAGCAATGCTGATGACAGGAAGCAAAGTGAATCTTAGAGTACAGTTTTTTTTAATAAAATTTGGAAGTAGTGGGTTAAACGAGGTGTTTACTCAAGGCTGCAAGATAACAACACATGATGGGAGAATTGCAATGCCATATGAGGAGGGAAGAGAGGGAGGGAGAAAAGGAGGGAGGGATGGAGGGAGGGAGAAAAAAATGGAAGGGGGAAAATGGAGAAAGAAGAGGAGAAGTAGGGAAGAAAGGAGAAAGGTAAGGAAGAGGGGAAGGGAAAAGGAAAGGGGAAGAATAAAGGAAGGGAGAAGGAGGGAGGAAAGGAGAGAGGGAAGAAAAAAGGGAAGATTTTTAAAAGAGAAAGAGTGGGGCATGGTGGCTCACAACTATAATCCCAGCACTTCAGAAAGACGAGGTGAGAGGATTGCCTGAGCCCATGGGTTTGAGACCAACCTGGGCAACCTGGCAAGACCTCATCTCTACAAAATCAAAAAATAAGCCAGGCAGGGTGTCATGCTCTTGGAGTTCTAGCTACTTGGAAAGCTGAAGCATAAGGATTACCAGAGCCCAGCAGGTCGAGACTGCGATGGCCGTTAGTCTGTCACTGCACTCCAGCCTCGGTGACAGAGTGAGACTCCTACTCAAAAAAAAATAATTTAAAAGAAATGAAAGGAAGAAAGAAGCCTGGCACGGTGGTCACCATACCTGTCATACACGGTGTCCTCATATCAGGGCGAAGACCAAACCCCTTTAGGGCAAGCCCACAAGAAGAGGAGGGCTTCCTCCAGGCAGT
>NW_007005748.1:0-1680 GCF_000164805.1 Carlito syrichta
CCAGCAGGGACACACAGCCCGCTGTTACTTTGCAGGGCTGCTGAATGCAAGTGAGAAAGAAAACCTTCTCAAATTGGACTTTGGAAGCAAACCAAAGGGATGTTAACAGTGACTTGGTTTAAAAATAAAAGCATCAAAGGATGTTCACGGGCAGTTCACAAAAAATGAAAGTAAAAATTGCCAACAAACCTCTGAGAAAGAATGTTCTACTTCACTGGCAATCAAGGAAAATCAAATGAAAAGATACTGGTTTTTCTTTTATCAGACTGTTGGAAATGAGAATGGATAGGGGGAAACCCCAGTGTTGGTGTGGCTGTGCGGAGCTGCCATCTTATGAGTGACTGGTGGGAGTGAAAACCAGGCCAGTCTTGTGGGAAGCCAAATTGGTAAGATGACTCAAAGATTCCAGAAACCCAGCTATTTTGACTTCAAGAACATATCCTAAAGATATTGGTTGCTGTTGGTGCTTACCCAGATCCTTTTTAAGGGCCTAGGACCCCCAACCCCCAGATGCTGGGAGTGTCAGCAGCTAATAGCTCCCAGATGCAGATGCCCCCTTTTTCTGAGGGCTTCACTGGGCTGAAGGAAACTGTGACCACCTTGGGAACAGCTCAGCAGGTTATATCCTCCTTCTGGGGCAGCTTTCAGCCAGTAACACTGACATGTGGGTTTATAATATCATCCCTTTTGCCTCAAAGTGGGACAACTCTAGTGTTTTTCATGCTTCCGGCTCTCCAGGGGATCAGCTGAGGCTGGATTTCATGTGAGCTCACATTTTTCTTAGTTTCCAGTTCTGCATCTAACACTAGAACCTAGGATGGGAAATCATCCAACATCTCTGAGGGAGTATACATAGGGATATTCTATGCATAGTAGGAGTACACCTAGGGGCTCATTAAATAAATTATGGAACATTCCTATAATCACATAGGTTACAGCCATTAAATGAGATAGTGTAAACCCAAAATAAAATTTTACGCTCCCAGCCAACTGAACGGACTCCCTCTGGGCCAAGGGAAACCTGAAAAATTGAATTCCAGGCCATAATAGAAAAGGAGGTCAGACTCACCTTGTTATACCCCCTCCCTTGTGGAATTTAGGCACAACTAACATTAACATTAAAATAGAGATCATAAGGCTGGCAAAACAGACTCCGTGGCAATATGATACCAATTTTCAACCTGACTCTGATATGGAATCACATGACAGAGAGCAGGTCCTAAAAGAAATAAAAATATTTTTTTACCATAAAATATGTTTCTTTGACATATTTTGAAGTGACCCTGCAAAGCCATTTCTTGGGAGAAATTTGCATCTATAGAGAATACCTTTTAAGACATATGCCACTTATTCTCTCTGAAGCCCGCTACTTAGAGGCTTCTTCTACATAACAAGAACCTTGACTTTCATAGTCCGCCTTATCTTAGTTCAAGAATTTCTTTTACTGATTTTAAATTTGTTAAATAAAGCTTAAGTCTTTCTACCAATTGCCAATCAGAAAATCTTTGAATCCAACTATGACCTGTAACCTACCCTCCCACCTCCAATGTAAATCTCATGTGTGTTGATTTATGTTTGGCCTGTGGCTTCTATCTCCCTAAAAATGTATAAAGTCAAGCTGTAATTCAACCACCTTAGGCATATGTGCTTGGGACTTCTTGGGACTGTGCCATGGGCCTA
>NW_007005749.1:0-1648 GCF_000164805.1 Carlito syrichta
AACTCCCTCTGGCTGCTGTGTGGGGATGGGCAGGAGAGGGGCCAGACAGAGGCTAGGGGGACACTGTAGTCCCCCAGGTTGGAGGTGGTGCTGGCCATGGCCAGGGGGGTGGGAGGAAGCTGCTGAGCCTGCCTAGGAGTCCAAGGAAGAGGTCTAAGCCGCAGACACAAATTTGGGACTTGATAGTTTAGATATGGTGATTAAAGCCATGGGGCTTGATGAGATCAAAGAGAAAGTGTAGACAGAGATGGGAGGAGATGGAAGAGGTAAGGGAGGAGGGAAGGGAGAGAAGAGGAAGGGAAGAGAAAAGAGGAAGAGAGAAGAGAAAGAAGAGGAGAGAAGGGGGAGCAGTGGGGAACTCAGAGCACACCTGTGCATACCTTCCAGGGCAGCTGGAACTCAGAGCACACCTGTGCACACCTTCTCCCCATATGAGCTAAGCTTCAGGGGTTGGTGCACCCCCTGAGTCCAGGAGCACCCAGGCCTGGGGGTGGGAACAGTGGCAGGGACCCTGCCAGTTAGGCCACTGGAACCTGCGTGAGCGTGTTAGGACAAGGTCAGAAGAGGGTGCCGTGGGGGTCCCCGGAGGGGCAGCCACACTGGACTTGGGGCGCAGGCCCAGGCCTGACAGATGGATTACCAATGAAGGGGGAAAAGGAGAGAAGGGAAGAGGGAGGAGGCGAAGGGATAGAGTGCAAATGTCAAGCACAGTGCAGGAAGCAGGGGAGGAGAGCTGGAAGATGCAAACACTTGAATAGACTGTGACGGGGGTAGGAGAGGGGCAGCTCACCTGACAGCTTCCATCCCTGTCCCCAGGCCTCATCCCAAATCCCGGTGGGATCCGTGGCTTCCCAGAGACAGTTGGGGGCTACACCAAGCCCTGCTTCAGCTCAGCTGCCTCACCTTGCAACCACAGGAGGAAGACAGCACATGCGGGCACACACAGGTACATTGGGCATGCGTGTGGTCTCCAAAAGTGGCTGGGACGACTTGGAGCCTGGAAAGCCCTAGGCTTGGAGACATTTATGCACTGTGGGCCTCAAGATCTCACATGGAACGGCTGCTGGGAGCCTCAAGATCTCACATGGAAAAGGGTGATAATAACATATGAAAATGCTTTGCTGGCCCCAAGCTTTGTCCAAGTGTGAGGGATTATTAGTGCTGTCCAGGCTACAGAGGTCTGTGTGAGGGGTGACCCTAATTTTGTTGAGTGAGAGAGAGGGGAAGAGAAGGAGGAGGAGGGAAGGAGGAACGGAGGGAAGGAGGAACGGAGGGAGAGAGAGAGGAAACAAGATGGTGGGGAGGGGGAAACAGACACAGGAGACAGACAGAGAACAAGAAAGAAATAGAGACACAGGACAGAGATAGAAACAAAGATATACAGAGAGAGAGAGAGAGAGAGAGCGCGCAAAGGATGGATAAATAGATGGAATGCTAAATATGTGGCAGATAGAGGGAAAGAGACAGAGAGACACAGAGAGTGAGACAGATATGCAGAGTCAGAGACAGAGTCAGAGAGAGACAGAAAGAGCCCTAGAGCCAGACAAAGGGAAAGGGAGAGGGAGAGGCAGAGGTGGGGGAACAACCATTATATATCTGCATGGTGAAACTGGGAGTGATTTTGACTTTTATACTTTTGCTGATATTA
>NW_007005750.1:0-1641 GCF_000164805.1 Carlito syrichta
ACAGAGTTACAGGTACTGGATCTCTGGAAAGGGAGGTTCCCTGGGGCTCTCGCCTCCACACACAAGCACCTACAGGGAATAGGTCAAGGACCCCATGAGAGTATCAAGACACCCATGAGTGGTTAGGAATCCCATGGAGGCCTGAAAAACAGAAAGCTAAATTTTGTGGAATCTCAAACTGTTTATTCTATAACTGAGCTTCCTAGCAATACATAGCAAAGGCTAAGGGAAACAAGTTGTGCAAACAAGGAAATCAAAACACTTTTCACACAGGAAAATGGCAGCCCAAGAAAGAAATATTCACTTTATTCCAGGCCCCCATGTCCAAAATATCAGGGTGAGGGAGTGAACCCGTTCATCCCATGAACAGCCTGAGGCCCATCGGCGGCAGGACCACTTCTTCCAGATATGCTCACCTGTCCACAGGCCTCACCTGCCTGAATATCTTCCAATGCCTTTTACTTTGGGGCTTAAAGGGAAGAGGAAAAACGGTACTTGTTTAGGACCACTATGTGGTGGGATGCTGTCTCTAAGTAATTGACTCGATTTTTGATGTTTTGAAATATTTCTCCGTTGGAAGTTTGAAATGGTACCAGAGAAACAGCTTAAATTGCCAAATTTATGTTGCAAACCTTAGTCTGAAACTTTCCTTTATACTCTAGACTTTCTTTTCTTGGAGGGTAAGATCTGAAAGGGAAACACGATTGTTTGGAATCTTGAGATCCTCTAAGTATCTCCTAATAGCTCCTCTTACCTCTTTAAAGACCCACCCCCACCTCACTCTCGTCTCTCATACACAAGGCCAGGATTTCTATGAGGTGCTTTTTGCCCTTCATTCTTTCACCATGTGTGTTGATTCCAACCTTCCAGGCCCTCTTCCTGGAAAAATGGCAAATCTATGGATATCCAGGGCGCACCCTTTCCTCTCCTCATCCCAAACCTGGGCTGACCGGTGAGGGTCTGTAGTGTGGTCTACACTGCAGAACAGCTTCAGTCTTTCCACAGCTAACAAAAAAGAGAAGTCATAAAGATGGAAGCTGTGATCCCAGAGAATTCTGTTGGGGCCTTGGAGAGGTCCCCTGCCCTTCAGAGGATGAGGCTGAGAAATCCTTTCTCCAAGCGGACTAACAACAGTAGAGGGCAGGAGAGGAGGATTTGTGGGCAGGTCTAGGGCTTTGAAGGAAGAGGAAAAGGTAGATAGACAGGAAAAGATGTAAATGAGAGGAGAAAAGAAGAGGCATTTTCAAAAACATACTCAAGTCAAGGAAAACAGTCCAATTAAGTCCTCGGAAAAACGAGAGTGTTGGGTTTTACACATCTGTGCTCTGGGAAACCTGTCCTCAGGACAGCAGAGAGTTAAGCACACAGCTAATCTGTACTCTTTAAACCAAACTTGACCAACCAATCAATTAACAATGCAAATTATTTTGTTCCTTAATAGCTGGGTTTAGAGCTAAATCCCCAGGGTAATGGTCACAACCATCTAAACCTTTTTGCACCTGGGTAGACACCATCACAGACTGGCACCATCTATTTCTCATGCTACACTCTTGGCACCTGAGTATAGCCAAAACCCCGTCCAGTTTAGGAAACTGCATGCTGGGGACAACCTCCAGGAATCCTGGGAGAGCCAGGGAAAGG
>NW_007005751.1:0-1629 GCF_000164805.1 Carlito syrichta
GCATTTGCAACAACCAACATAAGAACTTTATTTTCTTGACCATTAAATTTCTTGGAATAAATAAATTTAAAATACTCAGCTCTCCAAACCAGTAATCAATATATAATGGCAGATTTCAAAGGCACATCAGTTTTCCATTTGTATTTTACCTGGAGGACCAAATTCAAACACAGAAGGCTATAATGTGTTGGTGCTTCTGTGAGCTCCCACACAACCCATCAATGTTAGGTATTTAAAGATGAAGAACTAGAGACTTGGAGATCCATCCAACTATAAATAGCCGAGTCAAGATTCAAACTCAGGTCTTTCTCACTTTAAAACACACATTCATTTTATCCTCATCTGCTTTATCAGCCAAGCCTAGGTCCATGCAAATTTTCTAGTGAATGCATAAGACATATTCTTTTATAACTCTCTAAAAAGATATATTTTTCAAGGGACTGGAGAGAATATCTTTTAATAACTATATTAACGTTGATTAGAAAAAGAAAGAATTGAGTCTTGTACAGAGGCAGTAGAGGTAAGGAAAATTTTAGTTGTCATGTATCCTTAGAAAGGTGGTATCCAGTCAGAACACAATATGACCTGGGCTCAGTGTTCCTGCCAATGAAAAGGAATCTGAGATACACTGCTTGAGGTGACCAGGTGGTACCAGGGTTTTTTCTTGTGTTCTAGAATGATTTGTTATAGATGGAAAACATTACCCTAGTGTCTATGGACACATTCTCCCTCTTTGAGAAGAGTTCAATATATTAAAGGTTAGTCATTGCTTTTCATGCCCAAATCTTCCAAGCTACTCTGCATTTCTGAAGCAATGAGTCTGCTGGGAAGTGGGAGAATAGAACACAGTTTACAATTTAATTTTAGAAACAATATCGTCTTACTCCCAGTCAGCTTCCCACGGACACTTGTTTTATATAAGCAGTCATGAGTGTTTTGCTTTGTGAGAAGGGAAGCTTTTGTTGATGCTTCCTATATTCTAATTAATTTTATTCTCTTGAAATTAGTTAGAAAAGAAACAAAATATGATTTTCAGTTGTTTTTCCCAGTTTGTTTTTTTTCCTATCAAAACAAAATTACTTTTCTGATGTTGCTCTGATCATTTCATAGAACCAGGTAACTTGGTTTTCCCATTTGTTCCTATTACATAGTTACCATTCTTCTTTCTTGCCAAATTTCTGCTCACTCAGTATTTCTCTAACTATCCATCTAATTGTCCATCCATCCATCCATCCATCCATCCATCCCATCCTCCTTCCCTCCCTTCATTAATCCATACAGCCATTCCTTCATGTATTAATTAATTCAATCAGCCTGTCTTCCATCATTCAGTTCTCACTTCCCTTTTGGTCATTGCATTTATACTTTATCGGAATATTTTGTAAACTCACCAATAATTAAAATGGCTTATGCTTTTCATGTGCATATTTTTTTGTTATAATAATAAAGGGTATATTATAAAAATTCATAATATACAGGCATGTCTACACCCTGATGATGTGAGTGTAAATTTATGCACACACATAAAAGGCAATTTGGCAATGTCTTTTAAAACTTAAAGTGCACCTATTTTATGACCCAGTGAAACTATTACCGGTAATTCATTTTGGAGGCATGTTTACACATACA
>NW_007005752.1:0-2134 GCF_000164805.1 Carlito syrichta
TCTTCTCATAGAGGCCATGAATAAAGCCAGAAAGGGGATAGGGGAAGGGGGCTGTGTGTAGGACACAAAAGGGTGGAGGAGATGAGGAGGAGCCTCCATCCAGACAGGGTCTCTGACCCCTGCGTAGGCACCTCTTTTCGGCAGGTCTAACCTCAGCCAAGGGTCAGCTCCAGAGACGTTAGTCCATTTTTCCCAAAATGGACATGATGCAGCTGGCTGAGTCAGGGTTCTAGAACTTTCAGGACCGAGCCCTGCTGAGGATAGGAGGAAGCAACATGCCCTGCAGGTCCTTATGCAGCTGCGCCTCTGTCTGTGACCAGCCACCACCCAGGCACCCCTTTGCAGGGTCTCTGGGCTGTGCTGAAAAGGCCAGGGCTAGGAATGGTCCCAGCTCTGTGTGTTTCCTGGAAAGGTCAAGGGCTGGGGCTCCCCATAGCAGCCCAAAGCACAGTAATCACTGTCGCCATCTTCTGAGTCTGGAAGAGCTGGCCTCACAGGAGATGTGGGGGTCAGATCTTCCTGTGGCAGGTAGGCGGGTGGCTGTGTCCCCTGCCCTGCACACTCTGCTGGAAGCACATCTTGAAAGCCTGGGCTCCCTAGGAGGCTGGTCCCAGTGCCCTCCTTCTCCTCCTCCAGGCCCGTGGATTGCCAGGGGCCCACAGGGCCACAAGAGAGCAGTGCTATGGCCTCCTGTACACCAGATTCCGAGGTTTCTTGCATGGTTCCAGTGCAGTCCTGGCTCAGCTGCACATTGGCTCTGTGGCCCCCTGTCCAGGTCTGGAAGAGCATGGGAGGAGGGAAGAGCTCAGGACTCACCTTGAGAACAGTGGCCTCCTCCCCAGTGGGCCCAGCCTCCCTTCTCCATGAAGTCCTCCTGACATCCACACCCAGAAGCCAAGCCTGTGCCCAGAACATTCTTCCCCCCATGTGCCAGCCCAGCCTCAACATGGACCCTAAGTCCCTTCAGACCTCTCACCACTCCCCCAGCACAGGGCCTGGTGCTCACAGCAGGCTGAACCAGGGCACAGATGGTGACAGGTGCCGAGGGCAGAGCAAACCCCTGACAGCCTGTTCCCTAGGACCTAACAGCAGGTACAGAGACTGGGTGTCTCACGTGAACCCCACCCACACACACAGACAGGAGATGCTGTCGGGACTGGCAACATTTGAAGCGCTGGGCTTACACCAGCAGACCTGAATCCTTCTGTGGGGTGAGCCATGGGAGGCCTGCCTCCAAAAGGAAGCTGTTCCCTTGGTGGGGCCAGGAGCTTCCACCCAATGCACCACACCCACCACACCACATCCTCCGTCACTACACTGCTTCTTAGAGACTCCCACCTGGTGGTGCCCTGGTTCTGTAAGGAAGGGCCAGTGCCTGCAGCCAGATGATACAGTCCAGGAGCTAATCACTATCTCTGCCCTACTCAGCCTTTGCCTTCAGCTGCCCTGGCTCTTGGTGGGCACATCTGCCACCCTGGGGAAAGAAGGGACTCCACCAAGAGCCAAGTGTTCAGTTTTAAGCTTCAAATTATATTTTTGGACAACAATCTTGAAAATTATTTTCTCATCATTGAGAAAATAATTTTTCTGCATAATAAACTGATACTGTGTGGAGGAGACAACCTCTGCCACACAGCGTCCAGGAAAGCCCTGGGGCACCAAGACGAGAGATTGGGGGAGAGGGGTCATCTTGGCCCAGACCCCAGGGAGGGCCCAGCACCTCATCTTGTCCCTTCCTCAAAATAAGTAGCCTGAGGCAGGGAGTCAGAGACCATCCATTGGTACTCTCCCTCTCCCCTCCTTCCATCCATGAGGCATGAACTACCAGCCCAGAAGGCAAAGGTGGGTCTGATGCGACCCCCAAGTAGTTTTTGCTGTCGTGTGGCCCATGGGAGCCCAACAGGTCTACAAAAGGGGAAATGCAGAGCCCAATCCTCGGCCATGGTGTCAGCATGCGACCCAGAGAGATCAGGAGGGGCCAGTGAGGGCCCCAAGGGCAGCACAAGCACCAGAGATCCTTCCCCATGGCCACAGAACAGACACCTTTACAGAAGGAGGTGAGACACACAGTGGGAGCAGATGGCCCCACAGCTTGCATCTGGAACTAAGTAACTGCCTCAGCTGTAAACCAGAG
>NW_007005753.1:0-1542 GCF_000164805.1 Carlito syrichta
CTGAATTTGAATCCGAATCCATTTCTAGGTAAAATCCTTGGATCTAGTTACCAAGTCCTTCGAGAACTTTAGTAATCCCAGACTCTGGCCCCAGGATCTACTTTGGCTCCACATACCAGAAGACCCTGTAAGCAGCGTCAGTCCCCCACCTCCATTTCCTTGCTCTGTGATCCCAACATTGCCTGGCACTAGCCTGTGGTGTGCACATACAGTTGCCCAATAAATGGAAGTTCTCGATGCCATTATCTTGCCATTAAAAGAAAGATTCTATTTTAGAAGTTTTTGCAGGGAATCTAGGCAACTCAGAGGTAGAGGTTTCAATGACACTATGTTACTGTTTGTTCAGTCAGGAAAAACAATTTAAATAGTTGCTACATTACAGTTATATTTATATAATATTTCATAACTCATTGAAGTTATATTTATATCATATTTTATATCACATAAAATCAAGCTAATTGTGTTTTTAATGGACTTTAGCACATTTTTTTTACAAAATATAAAATGAACTTACTTCCCCTTGTGTGTTGGCCACCCTCTTGTCATCTATTTCTGCAAAAGAAGTAGGTTTAAGTTATTAAAAATGTAATGTTCTTCCTGGTAATATACATATTAACATTTTCAACAACACTTATCAAAATGATTTAATAATTGCCCTATGCTTATAAAACAACTGTTTCTTTGAGGTGAGTCCTGTGGTTTCCTTCTGAGATAAACTTCTCCAAAAGGTTTAAAAGAAATAGAGAAAAGCATTGTTCCTGACATCCCAGATTTCCTAGCTTCCAGTAGTCCAGAAGGAAGACCAGGGAAATGACCCATAGAGTAAGTGTTGGTGTTATCAGCCTCACAGGCTGACATTCCAACCTCCTCTCCTCACTGATTCTGCTACTACCATCACTCTCCATTGACTCTGTCAAATTTCCTTAGGGTTGTCACTAACCACAACACATCTTCTTTCCCACTCAGCCCAATCACCATGACCCCAAGGAAGGTAGTACTCTTTCTTCTATATGCCCCTGGAAATAACCAGTTGCTCTATTAAATATTTCTGATGATCATGTTTGGGCAACTTCTACATAGTCTGTGTCTAAATGGTTGTGAGGAAAGATTGGGGGTGGAGGAGGAGGTGCTCATGTATACCCCTTCCACAGACACAATGGAAGGATGCTCTGGGCTGGGCTTCTTCTCTACCTTCTCACCTACATTGCATGAATTCTGTCTCCTGGCTTCTTGACCTAGTTACTTTTTCCTAATTCTTTTTTTAATCCCAAAGCAAAAATATTGAGCACAAGTTCCAAAAACTGAATGAGGAGTTCATTAAATAATATATGTTAAAAGACAATACAAGATCTGTATTGACATTAAAACATATGCTCTATAAGTGAACAATATTTCAAATTTAGATGAATAGTATTTTTATTTTATAAAGCATAATTATAGAGAGATGCAGATATATGCATAGTCAGATGACAATATGTAGTTATCTCTAGGTGATTGATTAACACATTTTGTTTTATCCCTATCTGTGCTTTGTAAAAAAAA
>NW_007005754.1:0-1368 GCF_000164805.1 Carlito syrichta
CCTGGCAAAGTGCCAGGGTGTTTGTTCATACATTCATTCACTCATTCACCAAACATTTCACGAGCATCTTCTATGTGCTGGGTACTATTATAGGTGCTGTAAAGACATGAGTGAACAGAATAGGTCACAGTCCCTTCCCTTGAGAAGCTTATAGTTAAGAGAAGAACAGAGAGACTTTGGATACATTTTGAAGGTAAAGCACAAGAAGGATCAGCTATTATTATTATTATTATTATTATTATTATTATTATTATTATTGAAGAAAATACCATGAAATACCATAGTAATCATGGAGAGAGATTGGTATTGATTGAGTTACTGAAAATTTTTTTCTAATAAATAATTGGATAGATTATGCAGTAAAGTCTATGAGGCTAATTGAAGAAACATTTCATTTATTAATTATTTTCTTTCTTTTTTTGTTGTTTTTTAGAGACAGGGTCTCATTCTGTCACCTAGGCTGGAGTGCCCTGGCATGTTCATAGCTCACTGCAGCCCCCAAACTCCTGAGCTCAAGTGATCCTCCCACCTCAGCCTCCTGAGTAGCTAGGACTACAGGCACAAGCCACCACATCCAGCTAATTTTTTTTACTTTTTGCAAGAGACAAGGTCTCACTATGTTGCCCAGGCTGGTCTCGAACTTCTGGCCTGAAATAATCCTCTCACCTCGGCCTCCCAAAGTGCTGGGATTACAGGAGTGAGCCACCTCATCCAGTCTAGTTCCCCATTTCTATGGAACACACCCCAGGAGCTCGTGAAGACAGCATGTTCGATGCAGAAGAGTCTGGCACCCTGGGCCTCCAGGTGGTCTCAAGACTCCACTACACAGGCTTTCTCTGCTTTTCCAAGAAAGATTCCTCTCTGGATCACTCCTGCCTGTTTCCCTGGTTCCATCTTGGCCTGTTCCACTGTGTTCCTTCAGGTTACATCAAGCCACTCGCCTGTGTTTTTGTGTTTGGTTGTTTTTCTGCTGTTTCCTGGATTTCTGTCAGCAATCCAGCTTTACAAATTGCTTGGCCGAGATTCATATTTGCTGTCTTCCTTTGAAACTGTGATTCACAGTGTATACCCTTTAAACAGAATCATCTCAGCCCGCAAGACTGAAAAGCTTGTTTTAAAAACAAATGGCAGAGCAGGCTGTCCACCAGGGTGTTCGCATAGCAGCACGCTTAGATGGGCAGATGTAATGAAGAGGACACATTCACAATCTCCATTTTGTAAATGAGCCAAAATGTTTTCAGGTGCTGATCAGATGGTGATGTCACTTCACACCTCGAGGGACCTGAGAGGAGTCCAGCCAGCTGAGAAAGCAAGCTTCAAAATTAGAATTGAATAAAGAAGAAAGGAACACAGTGACCATCTTCAAAA
>NW_007005755.1:0-1361 GCF_000164805.1 Carlito syrichta
AGCCTTTTCTTGTGCCTTCCCCAAGGTCTTTATTTTTTAATTGTATGTATCACTGTGCCTCATGTACATGTGTGAGTATATATATGTAAATAAATAAAATGTAGACATGTAGTTATATCTAAAATATATGTGTGAAGTATGTTTTACATGTCTTGATAGTTGTTGTCTTTTAGTAGGGAATTTAACTTATTTATATTTATTCATGGAGTTGAATGTTAGATTAACAGGCATTAACATTTTAGTCTTACATAATTTTTTAATAGACTTTGAAAGGCTTTTTGTTGTATTCTGTTTCTTATTCAGTATTCCTAATTAGAAATGATGCTTGATTCTCCTTTCTTTGTAAATAGCCTGTTTTCTTTTTCGTGGGCCTCCTAGAATTTTACCTTTATCCTTGTTATGTTAAACAGTGTTTGTATATATGGGATGTTTTTACTTGAAGCTAGGGCTTTGGGAGTTTAGGGAAGAATAGTGACAGAGGTTAAGAATGGGTACATTTGTAGGGATACAGATTATCAATGGAACAGAGATAAACACTTTTGGTATTTTAGTTCCTCATCTGTTAAATGGGGATTATGCTTAATTAAATGTTATTACTATATAGGTTCATAAATTTTCTTGTAGAATAATTTTTGTGATTATAATCCCTCTATTTACTCCCCTTCTGGTACTCTTGGTAAACAGATATTGAATTCTCTGGATTAAATTTCTGTGTCATTTTACTTCTTTCTTTTAACTTTTTATCTTTGTTCTTTATTAGGAGATTCTGAGAGAATTCTAACTGCTAATGTTAAGACAATATTGTTGAAGGTTAAAAACAAGTTTGGAGAATGGAAAGACAATACTTGATATTCTTAGAGCATAAAGTCTAAAGTCATTTCCACAGTTGATACAGAATAACCCTAGATAATTAATTGAACAAGCTGTGGAATATTCTTTTAACTTCTGTTATTGTTTCATGATATAACTTTAATCTCTGAAGTTTTGCTGATTTGAGGATTTTTTTTTATTAATCGTTTATTTTGAGAGATTTTTCTGTATTTTTGTATATTAAGTAAAAGTTTTAGAAGTTTCCCAGGTATCATCATCATCATCATCATCATCATTATTTGTGTCTCACTCTGTTGCCCAGGCAGGAATCAGCAGCACAATCACAGCTTACTGCAACCTTAGCCTCCTAGGCTCACACGATCCTCCTGCCTCAGCCTTCTAATATTTTTATTGTAGAGACAATGACTTGCTGTATTGTCCAGGCTGGTCTCAAACTTTTGGGCTCAAGCAATTCTCCTGCATTGGTCTCTCAGAGTGCTTGGATTATAGGCATGAGTCATTGTGCCTGGCCAGACTCATTATTAAAATTG
>NW_007005756.1:0-2766 GCF_000164805.1 Carlito syrichta
TCCTGTCAGATCATCTATGGAAAACAATTTTTCCATGGATGTTTTGGAGGGCATGGGAGAGGAGCGGGGGGAAGAGGAAGGAGATAGGGATGTGGTGGAGGTGTTCATCAGGCACTAGATTCCTGTAAGAGCACCGACCCTACTGTGAACTGCTCAAGCAAGGAATCTAGGCTGTGTACTCCTTATGAGAATCTAATGCCTCTTGATGCCACAACACCATCTGTAGAAAAATTACCTTTCACAAAACCAGTCCCTGATGCCAAAAGGGTTGGGGACTGCTGCACTAAGGGACTTCCTATGGTTTAAACTTAGTACAAATATTTAACTTCTTTAAGCAACGTATACTTTGAAAAAAAGAAACACTTTAAAAAGAGAGTGACAGGTCAATCTTTCTTGCTATAGCTGAAATACTATTAATCCACTATTCTGGGAAATAGTCTGTGTAACTCAAAGCACATACCTTGCAAATTTGTGCTGACTCAATACAAGTACGTTGCCTCGGATTTCTGCTACAATTTTGCTTTTATCCTCAGGACGACCATGCTCCAATACATGCTGGATGACATAATTTCCATATTGATCCTGTTTGAGAAGCAACAATAACATTTCTATGTAAAAACCAGTTCTGTGGGTTACCTAACTCCTTACATCTAATTAACACCCATCTTTCTTTTAGCACCATGATGGCTTACATGAATACTAATGAACACACAAAATGGACAGAAAAACATTTTTTCCCTATTATTACAAAATAGGAGCAGATTATTACTAGACAAGATAATATCTGTACATGTCTATTTATGTCCAAAAGGCCTAGTTGAGCTCATCATAAATTACTGTATACAAAAAAGTAGGCCCATGTGCATTATTAAAAAGGGAGAAGCTATTATGGGAGTAAAGAGTTATTTTTCTAAAAACATGTGCAGATGGCTTACTGCACCTATCTATATGAAAAAAACGGGCAACAATCATGTCAAACAAAACAGGCACACCTACTTAATCAATGGTAGAAGCAGAGAAAGTAGCACAGCCAAAAAAAGAATTCAGCCAATCCACTTAGTTCATTTGATAATGACGAAATTGAGACCAGAGGGATTAAATGTCTATCTGAGATGACACCACTAGTCTACAACAGAGTTCTGGAAGGCAGATCTCCTGACTCCAAGGCCAGTGCTCTCTTTACTCCCAGTATTCAAAAAACACAAACCAGGATGCTCTAAATGAAAATAATGCCCCAAAGACTCAATGAGCATTTTAAACACATTAACCTCTTCCGGAACCTATGCTGACACAACAACACACAAACTATGGGCCTCCATGAGCCCACAGGTGTTTGTGGTTCCTCTACTGGCAACTCTACTACCTGTACAAGTTGCTCTGTGTGCTGGTGAAGCTCCTCTAAAATAGGGAGTGTCTGGTCAGGGAGACAGTGCTCCAGAATTCTCTGAATCACTCGGCAGCCATAAGGATGTGTGGACAAAGCAAACACCTAGGGCAGACCAACACAAATAAGAAAAGCAAAAACAATAATAGTCAGGACTTTCAGTGCTTCAGTATTATGATTTTATCTCCCTGATCTTCATAAACAGACTAATTTAACTTCTCTTTATAAATGATAAGAGGGGTGTGTGTGTGTGTGTGTGTGTGCGTGTGTATAAATAAATCCATTACATAACTCTCTTAGGAATTCACAGACATGCATAAAGTCAAAGTTGAAAGGGATTTTTTCCAAGAAGCCTAGAAAGGAACAGAGAATTACTCAACATCACGACAAACACACTTAAATTTAAGTGTCAAGAGTGTCTACTGCCAGCCTCTCCAAAGGATAGAGTTAAAAATAGAAAAAGGACTAGGATCAAATCCTACATGCTTTCACATGGCCACAAAGATTACAAATGTAGTATTCTGAATCTGTGTTTCTCAGCAATAAAAAAAGATTCCTCTTTTGTTAGGTTTGGAGCCACAGAAAAGCACATAGGCTTTAGATTGACACCACCCTGATTCTGCCTTTCTGTGCTGAATGACATACACCTCAGATCTTTAATTAATCAAGAACAATAATGAGGATAAGAGCAACAACAGCTGCTGACACAGGATGCTTACCAAGTGTCAGTCATTGCAGTAAGTGCTTTATGTATGATTTCATACATGTAGCCTTATGTTTACAACTGTATACTTCAACAGTATACTATCTCTGGATATGTGGCCACTTTTAATACAGTTCAAACCAACCTGATTCACATCCCCTTCAAAATAATTTAAGCAAGAAGCACTTTGTTATTTTAAAGATATATTCACACATGATGTTCAACTTTAGTTTTATAAATGAATTAGTTTTATAAATGAATTTTTAATAAGTGATAAGAGCTTTTGAATATCAGGATAGTACTTAACCAAAGGAAAATATTTATTCTTCAAATATGAGATTTTATCTTAACAACTCTGATGACAGTGTTTCATTTCAATGTGAGCAGATATCTGAATTAATGATGAAGAGAAGGCCCCCGACAGGTAAGGGAAGAGAATGGGCAATGCAGAGCTAGGTACTTGACAGCACCATGCATGACTGCTTTTGACTGCAGTCTAAAATACATTAAGCACATAGAGAACATGTCATACATCCTATCCTGTTTGCTACTCACAGAGGAAAGAATCATCAATTTGTTTCCATTATTTCCTTCCTATGTTACTTACCTGTCCCTTAAACGCATCGATGATGAACTGCAAAGACTGGGGTTGTACGCATTCGATGCATTTCTGAACCAC
>NW_007005757.1:0-1354 GCF_000164805.1 Carlito syrichta
CTCACCAACTATCTCAACATTATTCCACACTGTACTGTAGTCTCTAAACAAAAATAACCATTGGCCAGGAGCTTTCTGTTAGCATTCCAAAGAGATGCCTTACCTTCTATGAGAAACCCCTACCCATCCACTCCCTCTTACAAAAGACGTCATGAGGAATTCAGATGACTCAGCTGAGTTGTTGGAAAGTTGCTATTAAATGATGGGATATATTATTGAGAAGATGATGGTTAGAGACATGAACTCCTTGAGTTTATCGTTTGTGGAATACTACATATTTTCCAAGCATAATAGGTGTTCTATGTTTTGCGACTGAGGATTGTGTGTATGCGCATGATACAAATAATAATGTAGTAAATTCAGATGCTGACCTGGCTTATGAACTAAGAAATATCTCTTGTGAAGGAGCTCACTCTTTGTGCTAAGCTTATCTCTGTCGTTTTTTGTTGAGATGTTATGAGAAAAAAGAATATGGTTTTAAGGAGCTATCTATAGCTATAACTCTAAAGGCCTGTTTGTAGATTCAGATGAAAAAGAGAAGAGCTTGTAATGAAATAATTTTAACTTCCAACTTTAAAAATATTTTAAACAGCCTTATTGAGATATAATTTACATGTCATAAATTATTCCACTTAAAGTATACTAAAGTGCTTTTTAGAGTATTTACAGAGTTGTGGAACCATCATCCAATTTTAGAACATCTCATTGCACCCACAAGAATCTCATTAACATCCACTCCCTGTGTCCATCACCCCCGGCCCCCAGCCATTGGCAGCTACTTACCTGCCTGTCTCTATTGATTTGCCTGTTCTGGACTTCTTACGTAAGTGGAGTCATGCACTATGTGCTCTTTGGGACTGACTTCTTTTACTAATAACTTTGTGAGTTTATACAAGTTATTCTCATCTTAGAATTTTTTAATATGCAGAATTTTTAAAGAAGAAAATTAAAACCACTTCTAATCACCTCACTCCAAAGAAAGCAACTCTAAATATTGTTTTGTGTTCCTTTTCAGTCTTTTTCTATCTACTTTTTTTAATTTCACTCATTAATTTGTTTAGCAACATTTATTGAGTGCTTAGTGTGGATCCATCATGGTGCTGGGCACTGGACAGGCTAGACACACAAAAGAAAGTTTATTGGGGGCATAAGTAGTAATCATGACAGTGATCCTGCAGATGTACAGACTGCTTGTATAGACAACAGGGACCTAATTGAATTTTCTCTAAAGAAGTTGTTCAATGTGTGTCTATTTACATGTATTTTAAATAACTGGGACTGTATGAGATACAAATTAGTATCTTTAGTCTTAAAACTGTATCACAAATATTTTCTCATTCCTTTGTCCTTTGAA
>NW_007005758.1:0-1146 GCF_000164805.1 Carlito syrichta
GATTACTTGCCCTGGAGAAAATCAGATGCAAGTTGTGATAGTACTAAAGTACCCAAGGAAGAGGTTCAATTTCAACAAGTTTGGGCCTCTTGCCACCATTCTTGTGACTCAGTGAATGTGGAAATTTTTTCTCCAGTCCCAGGCCAGCCTTCATATGACTATAGGCCCCACTTGAAATCCTGCTTCCAATTTAATAAGCACATCTGAGTCAGAGACACCACACTAAGCTTCACCCAAATTAGGAAGCACAGACTCCCAGGGCTGCTTGAAGCAGCTTCACACCATGAAGTTGTTCAGGAGGCCATAGGGCTACTCCTGGGAGGGAATCATAGAGACACTGGAGGTTACCATGGCAACCAGTAGCATGGGCTCCCAAGTAGAGTCCCTACATTTCTGCTCTTGTACCACAGTGATGGACCTTTAGGAGTTGCAGTCTGATTCTTCTGCCCCAAGTTTGTCAATATGACCTCTTTGACCATCTCCAGCCTCCAGCTTGAGGACAAGCCTCATCAGCACTGTCACATAGCAGAATACAGTCCCAATGTCATCAAGAACTCCTATTGCATGGAGAATGCTATAAGAACCTGCCCTCCACGACTGCATTCCCAGATCTAATCATGTTCTTATTCATGTCTGTGGCCAACACTGGCTCAGGTTATGGCATGTTCTATCACTTATGTTATGAAAACTAGAGGGCCATGTGCCATATTGTCAGTACATCTTCATCAGATCAGTTAAAATACTTATTTCTTTATGGGGTTCCCAATGCAAACAGATTCACTTATGGTCCCAGAAGCAAAGTGTATTCTACCAGGTTATTGAACAGAATGACAAGAACAGCCAACCCTGTAAACAAAATGACTCTAACTCTGCATATCTCATATCCTCCAGTTTAATTCCAGAACTTTCAATGCATAGACCTCTTTGGTTGAGATGATGTGGGAAAAATATATCTAACTTTGGACATATACCTTATAAACCCAACCACAATGAAGTCCATGAAGCTCTCAACAAATAGCCTTGTTCAAGTTCCAATGAGGGTAGGGTAAAAGATCATGTTGTTCCTTAGACCTGAGGTAGAGGAAGAACCTCTAAAAGAGGAACTGATTTCCATTAATAGCAATATTCTTTTTTATCGATACTCAC
>NW_007005759.1:0-1116 GCF_000164805.1 Carlito syrichta
ATCAGTGATCAAGAAAATATTTAAAAGCAGCGGAGGGAAAATGGCATTAAGAGGAATAAAGGCAGAATGAGAGCAAATTGCTTTTCAGAGACTGTGTAAGCTGATAGACAATGGAGGAGCATGCTTAGTGAGAGAGAGAAAAGGCTCTCAATGTAGAACTCTATACCTGGTAAAAATGACTCAAAAGCAGAAATAAAACAAAGACTTTTCAGACAAAACTGAAAATTCACTGCCAGCAAAGCTACCCTGAGAGAAATGTTTTTAAAAGTTCTTCAAGCAGAGAGAAAATGATATCATCTGAATTTAAACAAAGAAATAAAGAGCTGGACATGATCAATATATGAGTAAAAATAAAGAATTTTTTTCTCATTTTCAATCTTTTTAAAAGATGACTATTGAAAGAAAAGATAAAATGTTGTGGGGCTTTTGATATATGTAGAAGTAAAATGCAGCACTAAGAATAGTAAGAGAGATAGTTGTATATTATTTCAAGTGTCTTGTACTCTATGTAAAGTGGTATATTACTTTAAGATTAACTATGATCAATTAAAGACATGTAAATTCTAGAGCAGCCATTAAAAAATAACAAAGAGGTATCTCTAATAAGTCAAGAGTGGAGATAAAATGAATTCACTAAAACAAAACAACCTAACACAAAGAAGGCAAGAAAAGAGGTAAAGGCAAGAAAAGAGGTAAAGAACAAAGGTGACAAATAGAAAATGAATAGCAAGATGGTAGTCTCAAACCCAAGCATACCATAATTACATGATATGAAATGGACTTTGAAAAAAGTTAAAACCTTCAAATAAAAAGCAGAGATTGTCAGGCTAGATTTAAAAACAACAACAAAAACAAAAAGATCCTTTACTATCTGCATGAAACTCAATTTAAATATAAAGACATAGGTTAAAACTATAAGGAAGGGAAAAGATCGATCATACAACTGTTAATTTTGAAAAAGCTGGAGTAACTATATTAATAACAGTTACATTAATATAGATTTTAACAAAGAATACTTCCAAGTATGAAGAGAAACACTCTATAATAACAAAATACTCAATATTTCAAGGCAGAACAATCTTAAATGTTTATCTGCCTAATAATAGATTTTAAAAA
>NW_007005760.1:0-1079 GCF_000164805.1 Carlito syrichta
TATAAATCGAACAAATAGTCACAAGCTTTGGTCCTAACTTTTATCTCCTGTCATTCTATTTCAATTGTCATTCTATTTCTGAATATTTTAACTACTGTACACATCTCTACTATGACCAAATGCAATTGAATTTTTTAAATTATTTAATTAGTCAAAAGAATTTTAAAAATCGGAAAGTCATCACACATGATCAGACTCTATTCTGTAAAGATGACACTTAAAAGGTCTACTCACTTTGGGTACTGTTGTAGTAATTACACCTCACAGGTGAGTCCACCTGATTCAGATAACCTTCCTAAACAATAGTTGACACTTTAACGCAGGACCAGTGCCCAACATATGGCAGGCACACAATATATGTAGCTCTTGTTATTCTCAGAATTACCAGATATCTAAATCTAGAGAACATGCTCCAACGACAACTCATCCTATTTTCCTAAAAAAATTAATGAAGTCTGTAAAATGACAAGATATTTTTCTAAGCCTGGTCAGGGATGTTTGCCACTTTTATGACCTTTGTTCTAGGAGTTTAGTTTGGTTTACCTCAAATTAGTCTCTGCACAAAAACTGTCATTGTCTAAGTATTTTGAAAGTAGTATGTGTCCACAGCTACTTAAAGTTCTGTAAAGATCAGAGCCTTCCTCAACTGTCATTCTATCTGTGAACATTTTAACTGCTATACAAACCTCTACTATGACCAAATAAAATGGAGTTCTCTGTGGCTGCCCACTACAAGCACCTTTGCTCTGAGTCTTTGAAAAGGGAGTTTTAAAAATAGTTTTACTGAAGGACAAAAATCTCCATTCATGGTCAAGTGTAAAAAAAAAGAAAGAAAGAAGACAGACAAGTTGGACCTCATCAAACTGATGAGCTTGTGCAAAGCAAAAGAAACCATCGAGAGAGCAGGGAGACAGTCCAAAGAATGGGGGAAAATATTTGCCAACTGTGTATCTGACAAAGGTCTAATATCTAGGATCTACAAGGAACTCAAGTATGCCGAAGAGAAAAAAACAAACAGCCCCAATACAAAGTGGACAAAAGACATGAATAGACACTTCTCAAAAGAAGATATACGGGCA
>NW_007005761.1:0-1053 GCF_000164805.1 Carlito syrichta
CTGCAGAACCATGAACAAAATGAATCTCTCTCTCTCTCTCTCTCTCTCTCTCTACACACACACACACACACACACACACACACACACACACAACCAAGCCTTGGGTATTCCTTTATAGCAACACCAGCAAACAAAGACACGGAACATTAGAGTGTGTTCCGGCAGACTTATGTGGATGCCTCAGAGAAGACCTCGCCAGGTAGGTCTCCTCCTTCACTATAACTTACTCTTCCCTTCTTCTTTTGAAATGGGCTACAAAGAGACAATAAGTACCAAAAGTCAATAAAAGCCAACAAACTGGGTCTTCTGATTCAAGTTGACAATATACTCCTTTATCTCTCTGCTCCACCCAGATCCCACCTAGATGGCAGTAAAGAAGGATAGGAGGAATGGAGAACATAGGAAAGGATTGGTAAGCCAAGGTTTTTCATGGATTTGTGTCAACCATCTGATGGCTGGAATTACACTCAGGGATAAACATTAACAGATGGAAGAGTGACTCAGAACATGGCCCAGAGAAGGCTGCAACAGAGCAGGGAGTTAGAAAGGCCTTGGCTTCAGAAATGGCAGGTATGAAAATGACTGAACAACCACCTATGGAATCGTGGTAGAATGGACTCATTCTCATACTAACCTACCCTCACCCAGGTAAGAATGGCTTGTATGCCCCAGCCTATAGCCAGCGAGCTATTCTTTGCAGTCATTTGTCTGTATGTCTGGGAGGACATACAGCTCCAATATAGTACTTTCTCCAGGTACTTGACTGTTAAGCCAAACTCAATTGGTTTTTAATTTTTAAAAAATGCATATCATACAGCAAGAAGTCCACGGTAGGACTTCTTCCGGATGGTTACTTTCAGGGTTCTGTGATATTATTATGCATCAAGATTTTTCACCTTCCGTTTCCTCCCACTCAGTGTGTCCATGCACTCAGTATGTCAGCAGCAGCTCCATGTCTCCCACCTAGACAGGAAAATATCCAGTGCAAGGACTGAGGGGAGTTCCTGTTCTTCCCGAGCACGTCTTTCAAGTGCAAAAACTCTTCCCAGAAGC
>NW_007005762.1:0-1009 GCF_000164805.1 Carlito syrichta
ACCATCATCATTCTCAATAACAGAAATCAAATGTCATCATTGCCAGCTCTTGAGACCAATAGTGTGGCATTCTCAAGCCCATGGAAATAAAGGGCATGAGCATGTTGCCTGAGAATTTTATTATATCAACATTCAGTTGCTTAGAGCAGAAAATTACTCATAAAGAGTCAAATGTCCCACAGGTCTTGACTTCAAGCTGGTTCAAATAATTCACATTTGTTCCAAAGCATAGAAGTGGGACAAGGAGTAGTTGATTAGTCATGGAAAAATAGAAAACTCAGAGGCACAGAAGAAAAAAAGTAAACGGGTAGTGTCCATTTAAGCACAGCAGAAGGAAAAAGGGACACTTTCTATCTCAGTAAATTTGAAGGCACCAAACTGTGAAGGCAAATCACCAAATCTCTTATATTGCTACTTTGACTTTCCATTGAATTACTAACAGGAGAAAATGCATTTTTTTTCTGTCTGGGTTTCTGGAAATTGTAATTCTTATTGTAAATTACTTAATCTTTAATTCCAATCATGATTTCCTTTGTTGTGACCACTTGAACAGAATGTGATGGTCAGTCAGAGGATGAATATGTTTATTCCTTTGGCAATTATATTTTTTATTGTCAGTGAATGCATAGGTTCTTTGTTTTATTTTATTTTATTTTATTTTATTTATTTTATATCAGTCTATGGAAGTGTGGTTAACCTGAGCCCATCACTGAGAAACAAAGTCACTCCCTGTGAACAAACAGACCAGGTTATGAACCTAGAAGAGGGGCAAGAGCTTTTCCCAGGAGCCTGTGAGGAAGAATTTGACTTGCAACTACATGACTAGCAGTTTAGTATCACTTGCAGCATAAACTTCCAGCTGAAAATCTGGGTTTGTTTATGGGAGACAAATCATATGAAGAGTCTTCTTGCCCTCAACCATGGAGAACTCACTAAGAATTTCCATGTAAGCCCATGAGGATGTATCTGGCCGACCAGCACAGTTTCTTCTGGAATGATACCCATCTGG
>NW_007005763.1:0-1006 GCF_000164805.1 Carlito syrichta
ATGCCTGTAATCCCAGTAGTTTAGGAGACTGAGGTGGGAGGATTGCTTGAGCCCAGGAGGTCGAGACCAGCCTGGACAACGTAGCAAGACTTCATCTTCACCCCCACACACAAAAAGCCTGTTGACTTAAGAAGAAACAGAAGTGAAGCCCATGGAGAAAAACCTCCTTATAATTTTACTTTTGAGATGGAAAGGTGGACAAAGGAATGTTTATCAGCAATGACCACACAGAGTGAGCTCCACTCGGCCTTCTGATCTTTAGAAGTAGGTAGTGAGGTGTAGTGAACTGGCGAACTCGAGCTATTTGTGTGTTTTGTCAGTGGGGCATGGGAAAACTGCTGCTTTCAAGTTGTTGTGATCAAATGAATGCGGAAATATTTATAAACATATGAAAAAAAAAACAACAAAAAAAAAAAAAGAAAAAAACATATAAAATTACAGGTATATTTTTGCACACTGTCAGAAACCAGCTGCCATATTATTTAGAGTTTATTTAGGTAGAATAAAACAAAATTTTCCAAAAGTCCAAGAAAAAATATAAGAAGATTTCTAAAACTTTATATAATTAACTTCTACTGTATACAATTCATAGTTAACATTTCAGTCAGTCATCTTTAAATCTTAACTATTTCTTCCACATATTTCCTTTTTGTTCAGTGCTAATAATTAGGCTTTGTTTTTCTATTGGCAACACATTTCTTTCTCCTTAGCAAGCTTTCAAAAAGACTGAGCAGCAAACACTAATTAATCCTTGCAGTGTGTCTCCTTCATTTGTTCAACTAAAGAACTGAAATGTCTGGGAACACATTCAATGAAACATAATTCCATGACAGAGAGGCTGTGAAACCTTCAGTTCAAAACTCCATAACTGCCTCAGTAAGCACCATAAGGCAATCCTTGTGAGACAGTTCAAGGCTTTAATTCCCTTGGAATATAGGTGGGGTCACTAGAATATCTTTTACGTGTTATTCCACTTTTCTTAAAGTGACCATCCTTACTTGCTGTG
>NW_007005764.1:0-1004 GCF_000164805.1 Carlito syrichta
GGGGGGTTTGTGGTTTGTTTATTAGTTTTTTGAGCCCGTCCCCAAACAAGAAGAAAAGGAAGACCCAGACCCTGAAACAGAGCCACAAGGAATTTGCATTTCTTATGGAATATGAGAAGCAAATGTTGTTAGCCATTAAGTTCGGTGTTCTTGTTTCTTCTGCAAAGCTAATTGGTAAGTTAACCTCTAGACAGGTAATAGGCAGCATTTTGTAACATAAATAAAGACTTCATTAAGTGAAATAACTAATGTAAAATCGTACAATCAATGAATGATCCATTCAAGATCCATGTTTAGCTTCCTCAACTCTAGAGCACATGGTTTTACCATCCACACATACAGAGATAGCCTCGTGAAAGTTACATTGGAATCTGTTCTAGTGAATAGATAGATGGGTAGCCTTTTAGACCGTCTTGTGATAGTTTGTGTTTGCATCTCACCCAATGTTAAACTAAAATCAGATAACAACCGACTTTCTAGAAAACCATTAAGAAATTATAGCTTTCAGTAAAACGGAAGTCAGGAGGATTTTTTATGTTTGATGATCTTTTCTTCAACCTACTAAGTCAACGTATTTGGTTACTATACAAGAAGCAGTCTTATCCTCCCACTCTTGCTCCTCAATCTCTTCTTTGGTGAATGAAAAAGAAGGACTGTCTTCTCTAATGGTGTTGCTTCTGAGAGTCAGCAATGTTGGGGCATTGAAGACAATAAGAAAAAAAGTGAAAACTGGGACTCTACCAGAGCAGCTCACTGCATTAAGGCTATGTTCTGTGCTACTCAGGCTCTCCTAACACACATCCATAAGGTTGAATATTCCATTTCCTCGTATTTCATTTTATTTCATTGACTAAGTGCTTTCAGGAAGTGCAAGGGGAATCAGGCACAGAATAAATGCTTTGTTGGTGATGTAAGAAATTAAAAGTGGTAAATGGAGACTGGCTCAGTTTGATTCAACAAATATGGGTTGAGCGGGTGAGTTCTCAAGTTCTTACAAGTGGACA
>NW_007005765.1:0-978 GCF_000164805.1 Carlito syrichta
AGAAGGTATGTGTCACTACTCTCCATGTATCTACTAGCTTATCTCATTTATTGGAAGATTACGAGTGCAAGATGAAATGCAATTGAAGTACAACTAATATACAATTAAATCAAATTTATTGCATTGATATTTTTATTTGAATAATTTGGAGTATAAAGCTAAAATTTGAAATATGTTGAAGAATTTCTTGAAGTTTTCAAATTGTTGTCTTTGGAGAGTTAGTTAACTGCATATTCACATATTTGTGTTTGTTAGTCAAATCTATAAGCATCATGACTGTCAATTAATTTTGGATTTTGTAATAAGTGCATTTTGCATTTTTGAATAACATAAAAATTTATATTTAACTTAGCCATTACAAACAAATTATAAAATAAATTAATTAATTAATGAAAGCCAAATACAAATCCTCAGAAAATTAGGCAAATTAAATAAAACAGTTTCAATGTTTAATAAAAATCAAGATGAGGTAGATTACATAAAATTCTAAACCTAACTAAAAACAATCAAAAATTTTTTTAAAGTTTATCAAAATATTGTAAAAACAGATGTACCACACCAATATAGGAGATGTGTCTAATGATTTATTTTCTATGCTTTAACTCACACAAATCAGAAACAATAACATGCCTATTGTTATTAAAAGAATAATTAAAATAGCATAAGTTTATTATTTAATATAACATTTCCAACATACAAAAATCTTCATATATATATTTAAAAATTTCTCAGAACTCATCGACCATCAAAAAACTATTTAATAACTTTAATTTATTTTAATAAATTATTATAAGCTACTAGAAAAAGTAATTTAGAACAAAAATTAACATAGATCTCAACTTTACTATTCTCCTTGTACAGACTACTCTATACCAATATTGGATTTCAAAATTACCATAAAAATTAGTATGTAAGTTTTTCTAATACATTTTAATTTTTAATACAGGTAATATCTTGTATTGATGTTAAAGTATCTCT
>NW_007005766.1:0-1537 GCF_000164805.1 Carlito syrichta
TTAAAGGAGCAGTAATGAGTGGCCTCAATGAGTACAAAGAAATTGACCTGAAATTCATGGACAGATTGCATTGTTAGTGCATTGATGATTTGAGGTTTTGTGAATTTATTACTTACCAGTTTTTTTGATTTCTAAAGGCTCTTTCTACAGCTGAAGGCGCCCTACTTTGATTTTTAATGCTGAATTGTGAATAAGCAGGTCAGATTCTCTTCAAAGGCATACAAATTGAAATCAGATCTCTGAAGACTCACTCAAAGGGAAGAGACAAAGTATAATATTTACTGCCTTCAAAAATATCTTACTTTTGAACTTTTTAAAGATAATTATACTGAAATCAACTTTAAATACACCATTTACCATATGGAAGACAGGAGAATGTAGACACAATAGCTTAATAGTTTAACATTGAGAAAACTCAGTCACAATCGCCTATGTGGCTAGGGCTGGCCTTTGGCAATCTGACTTTAGATGATGTCTCCTGCCCTGGGCATCCTGTCTGGATCCTCTTCCCTCCACCTTCTGAATCCCAGCCTGTGGCAGAACCCCAAATTGTCTGCTAAAGGTTCAGTGGTGCTGGCCTTACTGAAGGCTCTCTGATGCTGGCCCTGATTTGCCTTACCCCCACCTCCTGGAATATAATGTCCTGTTGCCTTCAGGAGCCAGTGAAGAATCCTTAGCCTGCCTGGAAGGGCCCCCAAGCTGGCCTCTGCTGGTGTCTCCCTCTTCCCATGCCCCCTCCATGCATCACCTGCTGTGAACAGCTTTCCACTTGCCATGTTCTTGGTGTTTCCGTTCCCTCTGCCTAGAATACCCTTTTCCTGATCTCTTCCTCTCTCTCACCCACAGACACACATCTTTTCCTGGAAACCCTGACTGTCATCAGGTCTCACGGGACATTCATTTAGGAGAAGCCCTCCCAGGCTGGCGTAACCTCCCTTCTTGTATCCTTTACTAGCTCCCATACCATGCATTTCTGCTCTGGTCCTGTTTATCATTCTGAATTAGAATTATCTGTTCTGTGTGAGAATCCTTCTTAGCTACTCTCTACGCCATGGGCTGCTGGGCACCAGGATTTGCCATGGTGTTCCTGCCCACATAGTGATTTCTTAGCAAGCATTTGTTGAATGAATGAGCAAACTGTGTATAACCAGCTTGTCCAAATACTCTCAGCTTCTGGAAGGTGGCCCTCCCCCTAACCCCAAGTCACTGCCCATCCTGGGGTCATGCCCTCTTTCTAGTAATTCTCCTCTGCCCCATCCTTTCAAGATAAATCCTGCCATATTGGGAGCTGGGGGGGCTCATTCCTAACCATAATGAGTAGGTTTTCAGAAAGAATAAAATGGGGACAGTCTTCAGGAAATGGTCCAAAATAAAGAATAACACCATTAGGTGATTTTGTCACTTAGATCTCACTGCAGCTGCAACAGAAATCTGGGGCAGCTTTGTGAGGTGCCATTGCTGCACGGTCTAGATTTAGAACCTTGTATTACACACAAAGCACAGGTGCCACCTATTTCTCCCTAAATAGAAAGAGCAG
>NW_007005767.1:0-986 GCF_000164805.1 Carlito syrichta
AGAGTGAGACTCCAACTCAAAAAAAAAAAAAATGACTGGGTGTCGTAGCGTGTGCCTGTAGTTCCAGCTACTTGGAAGGCTGAGGTGGAAGGATCGCCAGTGCCCAGCAGGTCAAGGCTGCAGTGGCCAAGAGCGTGCCACTGCACTCTGGCCTGGGTGACAGAGTGAGACTCCAACTCAAAGAAATAATAAACAAATAAGTAAAAATAAAGACATGATTTACAACTTAAAATATTAATTGTAAAGAGGTGATCACAAGTCAAGACCAAAAAGAAGAAATATGTATGCTCCATTAATAACTCAAAAAGTGAAATAAAATCAAAACTAAAAATTAAACAAAACACAATTTTATATTGGGGATAATTAGGGGAAAAAAACTGAAAATTACATTCTGAGCACTAACAAAGCTAATATCTATATAACAATGTCTATCATTTACTAAGTACTTATGATGAACATAGCAGCATATCATATAATTCACTGTTCAAAAGAACCGGGAGTTATAATACCCCTTTTACAAAGGAGGAAATGAAGACAAAGTAGTTCACTAGTTTTCATACAGCTAATATAAGAGACAAGCTAAGATTTGGACCCAAGTCTAGAGACTGCTAAGGTCTGTGATCCGAACCATCTTAGTGTGTGTGTGTGCTCTATCAGTTATTCATTAGACAGATAGTGATCAGGTGATTACGAGTGTAGAGCACAGTTCACATGCTGGAGATATAAACAGGAACAGACCAGACAAAGTCTTTGTTCTTTCATAGCTACTTAGTTTGGGGAGAAATAGAATAAAGCTATGTGTAGAAGTCTCACTGTAATTTGCAAAATGAAGAAACAAAGTTGGTTGGGAGACTATGGGGTTGATGTTAGTCAATGAGTAATATCTTGCTGAAATATTTAAAGCATTTTTTTAGAATTAGTATTCTTGGCCGGGCTCGGTGGCTCAGCCTGTAATCCTGCGCCTTTGGGAGGCTGAGGTAAGTGGA
>NW_007005768.1:0-976 GCF_000164805.1 Carlito syrichta
AAGAAAATGCCAATTTAAAGTAGGAAAAATGTGTTTTAATGATAACATCAGTGGAAATATTAGACTAGTGATTGAGGGAATAAAATAGTTATGCCCTAGAGTCTATTTCAGTTCCAATATGGTGAAATGTTCAGATGGACCCATGTGATGCTAAATTCTGGTTACAGTGGAGTCAAGCCAATGTTGGAGCGAAAAGGGACTGGTGTTTGCAAACACTTTGCCTCAAAACCTATAATTGGGTACAAAATAAAACATTTTATTTTGGAGATCGTGTATATCTTATGACCATCATTTGAATTAAATTTAAATTTCAAGTTAGATTGCGTAAAATAATATGTTAGATTTATTGCAATTGCAGTTTATTAAGTAATTGTCCTCTGGTTGCTAAATATTTAACTAATAATGTAAACTGGACACATTTCTGAAGTATTTTGCTGAATGTATAGTATAATCCTTTTTATTTGAAACCTTATTTGTTTATTAGTAGAATAATTTTGGAAAGGCTATGCATTAAAAGTGTATAGCCTTTAATTTCAAGTAATTTTGTTTTCTGTTTGCTTATATGTATTTCTATAACTTTTCCACAGAGGACATTTATTGTCTTTGCAAAATAATTTTGTAAAATCAAGAAAAAACACTTCTGAGGTTAAAAATGGGGCTGGGGTGAGACTTCCTTGGCCAAAAGTTCAGTTGGGCTGGGCATGGTGGCTCGTCCCCATAATCCCAGCACTTTGGAAGGACAAGGTGAGGGGATTGCTGAGCCAACGGGTTCAAGGCCAGCATGGTGAGACTTCATCTCTACAATAAATAAACAACATTTAAAAATTAGCTGGGTGTGGTGGTGCGTGCCTGTAGTTCTAACTACTTGGAAGGCTGAGGCAGAAGGATCGCCTGAGTTTAGCAGATTGAGGCTGCAGTGACCATGAGCATGCCACTGTACTTCAGCCTAAGCAACAGAGTGAGACTCCAACTAAAA
>NW_007005769.1:0-947 GCF_000164805.1 Carlito syrichta
CATTCCATTGCTTTCCATTCCATTCCTCTCCATGCCTTTTCCTTCCATTCTTCTCCATTCCTTTCCTTTCCATTCAATTCAACGCCATTCCTCTCCATTCCTTTCCATTTCTCTCAATTGCATTCCATTCCTCTCCTTTCCGATCCATTCCTTTCCATTCCATTCCGTATCTCTCCATTCCATTCCATTCCATTCCATTCCATTGTCCTTCAATTCATTCTATTCTATTCCATTCCCCTACATTCCTACCCATACCATTCCAATCCATTCTACTCCACTCCATTCCAATCCTCTCCATTCCATACTTTTCCATTCCTCTCCATTCCCTTCCTCTCCATTCCATTCCATTCCTCCCCATTCCATTTCTCTCCCTTCCATTTCTATCCATTCCTTTCCATTCCTCTCCATTCCTTTCCATTCCTCTCCATCCGTTACTCTCCATTCCAATACTCTCAATTCCATTCCATTCCTTTCCATTTCATTTCATTCCATTCTATACTTCTGCATTCCATTCCTAACCATTCCATTCCATTCCATTAATCTCCATTCCATACCTTTTCACTGAGTTCGACTGGAATCAATTCCATTCCATTCCATTCCTCTTAACTCTATTACATGTCTTTCCAATCTATAACATAACTTTCCATTTCATTCTATTAAATCCATTCCTGTCCATTCCTTTAATCTCCATTCCATTGCATTCAATTCATCTCTAATCCATTCCATTCCATTCCTTTACATTCAGCTCCCTTTTATTCCACTCCACTCCATTATACTCTATTCTATTTCGCTCCATTCCATTGCATTCCTTTCCATTCTATTCATTCCATTCCTATTCATTCCATTCCATCTATTCCCCTACTTTCCTTTCCATTCAATTAATCTCAATTCCATTATATTCCATATCCTCCATTCCTCTCCATTCATTCCACTAAAACCCATTCCAC
>NW_007005770.1:0-10064 GCF_000164805.1 Carlito syrichta
GTAGCTGGCCCTTTCCTCCGGGTCACAGGGGCAAAGCCGCCGCAAGCTCAGCTCCGAAGCAACCCAGGTCCCCCGAGGCTCCTCCAGGACCGCTCCCATCTCCCCAGCCACCCTGATCGCGAGGGTCACGAGCCCAGCTGTGAAGGGTTCCGAGGAGGTGACGCGGTTGTCAGACATGACTGGGTGCTGCACATTTGATATCTCTTCATTTCTCTTTACAAATTGGTTAAAATCTCTTCAGCTTTAGCACATTCCTCGGGGGGTCCATGTGGTCGTGGCCCAGCCGGGCTTTGGAGCCTGAGTCGTGATTCCAGAGGACGTGCTCTGGGTTGTGTGTCTCCTTATCATGTACACATCATGTTATCTTTTTTTGGTTGCTGCTCCTGTAGTTCTTCAAGTACTTAGCACTGCGGCATATCCAAAATGAGCTCGTGCCAGCCTAGGTGGAGGTCTTTATTTCAATTCTCAATTGCCCATGACTGACACTGGGCTCCAGTCTCCTCAGAAGATATAGGGCAGAGAACCCCGACTGATACCACAGAATCACACATTTCTCTTCCCATTCAGCTTTGCATCCCAGGTGTTTGTGTGTTTTTTGGTGTACTCTGAGAAATGTAAATATATGAGATCATATTCTAGATCAACTTTGGTCTATCCTGAAAGAAGTTCACAGGTAGATTTTCTGATATAGACAAGAAGCTTGTTTCTTTGGCCTTCCTAAAATATGTCTCTAGAAAATACAGCATTTCTTTGCAAGTTAATAGTGGAGCGATGTAGTCCATGAAAACATGATCAACACAATGTGATCATTGAGAGCATGCCGGCGTGGTCCACTCTTGGCTAGTTATTACTGCCAACTAAATAGAACTCTGTATATTCTTATGCCCAAGAGAGAAAACATGGACTCTTGGTTGTCAGGAGCATGAAAACACGTATCATTTTCCAAGGAGTTGTAAGCTTCATCATGACAAAAGAGTTTGGCTCATCCTATACATGACTTCGTCTAGTTTAAAACTTGTTTCTTGGGTTATTTCATTGGCTTCTTTTCCCTCTGGGGCTGAGGTTGTGTACCAAATGACACGCAAAACCAAGAGTCAGAAACCAAGGGTCAGAGATAAGGAAAAATATTTTCCTATGTTTTTACTTTCACAAAAATCGAGTTAAAAATTACATTGACATAATTAACATAATACACAATTAGTTTTAGCCTTCTGGTCATACTGTTTCTTTAGTGGTATGTCAGAGAAAATTGGGACTTCCACCCCCTACAAGGCTGAGGTTGTTAAGACATAAAATAGTTTGACTCAGACCCAAATTCTACTTACAAAGAGGAGAAATAATATAAGCCCTTTCTAATCTATCCTGGAGCAGACATGGTTTAAGAAGTGATGGCATTTAACCACATCTCTTGGATATCATTTTAGGAGAGCTCTGTAAGGAATAACCTCTTGATTTTGTTTTATTGAAAAAAATAACAAGCTGGAATAAAAGATTTTTCACAGGAACTCTGAAAACACATGATCACATGCCAAACTTTTCAAAACAATAAATTACACACATGTTATTCCTTCAGCTACCAATCAGTAAGGGTTAGGATATGATCATTTCTAACAGGGAAGCTATATCTATCCCATGTTGTGGTTTGAAGATTGAATTCAGTAAGCTGCCTGATAATATTTAAGTTCTATAAAAATGCTTTGCATCTTTTCTGTGATTATTTTCTAGTTCCATATACATTTATATGATATTGTTCACATCACACAGTGCCTTTTGTTGTTCCCTAAAATGTCCATTTTCCTGTAAAGACATTCATTTAGAATGTCCACATTCATTTTGAATGCCCACATTCTATTGGGTGATTTTTTTTTTTTTTTGAGTTGGTGTCACACTCTTGCCCAGACTGGAGTGCAGTGGTACACTCATGGCCACCGCATCCTTGACTTGCTGGACTCAGGCAATCCTTCCAACTCAGCCTTCCAAGTAGCTGGAGCCACGGGCATGTGCTACCACACCTGGGTAATTTTTTTTTTTTATTGTAGAGGTCTCACCAAGTTGCCCAAGCTAGTCCCGAACTGCGAGACTCAGGCAATCTTTTCACCTCTGCCTTCCAAAGCGCTGGGATTCCAGGTGTGAGCTGCCGCGGCGAGTGTTTTATTAAATTATTGAGAGTGTGCTTGCTTGTAATGAAGTCAAGTTCTTTCACAGATGATTTTCAAATATTTTCTCTTCTCCTGTGGTTTATTTCTTTAAGTGCCTTTTAAGAAACCGAATTGTCTTAGTTTTGATGAAAACCAATGTATCTTAAAAAAATTTTATTTTGATTCCTACCTGATAAACTTTTCCTTACTTGAGTTTTCAATATATATATTTTAAATACTTGATAGCATTAGGTTTTATACCTAGGCCTTTAATTCACTTTAAAAATATGACTCAAAATAAAGGTCAAGATACTTTTTTGCTTAAGATATTCAATATTTCCAAAACTGTTTGTAACAAAGGCTGAAATCTCTTCAAAAAGTCAAAAGATGGATTAATTTCTGGACCCATTATGTTCTTCTATTGTTCTACAATTCCAATCTTTTTCTTTTAATGAAATTTATTGCTTTTCTAGTTAATTAAGCTGGAAACTTAGATTTTGATTTGGCTACATCCTTTAAATATGGACTTTTTTGTGTGTAAGTCAGATTGTCACTCTGTTGCCCAGGCTGAAGTGTGTTGGCACACTCATGGCCACCGTAGCCTCGACCTGCTGGGCTCAGGTGATCCTTCTGCCTCAGTCTTCCAAGTAGCTGGCACTACAGGCAAGAGCTACCATGCCTGGCTTGTGATTATTGTTATTATTTATTTATTGTAGAGATGAGGTCTCACCACATTGCCCAGGCTAGTCTCCAACCCCTGGGCTTAGGGATTACAGACTTGAGTCACCAGAACTGGCTAAATATGGATTTTTAAGTTAAAAAACTGCTTGGTTCAAGACCCGCCTGGGCAGCGAGACCTCATCTCTACAATAAATAAAAAAATCAGCTGGGCATGGTAGCGCATGCCTGTAATTCCGGCTACTTGGAAGGCTGAGGAGGAAGGATCGCTGGAGCCCAGCAGGTCGAGGCTGTGGTGACCGGGAGTGGCCACTGCACTCCAGTCTGGGCCGAGTGAGACTCCAACTCAAAAAAAACAAACAAAAACAAAACTACTTGAGCCTTATCCCACAAGGTTTGTATGTTACGTTTCCATTTTTTCAATTTCAAAGTCTTCCCGAAGTTTCTTGTGATGTCTTTTTGACATGCGGTTAATTTAGAGATATGTTGTTCAATTTTTGATAATTGAAATTTATAAAGATACTTTTAAATTATTAATTTCTACTTTAATACATGGTAGTGAGAAAACATAATTTGTATGATTTTAATACTTTAAAATGCATTTACATTTGTTTTATGGTCCAGAATACGGTGTATCCTGGCAGATGCTTCATGTTTACTTTAGTGGTGTGTTTGCTGTTGTTGGGGAGGATATCCTCTAAATTAGATTAACTTAATTTGGTGTTTTTCAAGTGTTCTGTATGCTTGCTATATTATTGCCGGAAGTGTTTTATTAGTTATCAAGAGAGGAGTGATGAAGCTTGACACAATATTTGTATCTTATTCCCCTTTCTTTTCTTTCTTTTTTTTTTTTGAATATGTGACAGATACCCTCAGAAGAGAGTCACTTTTATTAAAAAGCTATTTCTTATATTAATTTGCTTTATTTTATTTTTTATTTTTCATTTTTTAAATATTTATTTTAAAGATGTGGGTTACAATTCTGGATTAGGTATACAAATGGTCCTTGTGCAGGTCCCTTTCATTTCTAGTAGTTTTTATTTTCATGTATTTTCAATATCTGTTTTGTGCAGACACTTTTAGGACTGTTAGTCGAAACGGTAAAATTGGTAAAGTCAAAATGAAGTGACCTTAGCTAATGTGCAGACATTTGAAAGCAAACATATTTTTTAAAGGAGGGTACAATTCAGGATTAGGTAGATAAGTGGTCATCATACAGGTAGTTTGGCCTCACTTTGGTCCCTACTTCACCTGGTTTGGGATCAGGTATCCTTATTGCACCCTTCCCTCCCCTGGCTGTGTCCTGCTACTGCCAATTCCTTCCTATAGTATTAGATAAATGTTCAGGGTCTACATATGGGTGAGACATGTGGTACTCAAGTTTTTGTTTCTGTGATAGATCACTGAGTATTATAGACTTTAAATCCATCCAAGTTGCTGCGAAGTCCATAATTTTGTCTTACTTTCTGACTGTGTAATATTCCATCATGTTATGTACCACATTAAAAAATATCCAGTCCATTTTCTATGGGCAGCACTGTTGGTTCCATGTTTTTACTATGTGACTTATACTGCAATAAAAATGTGTGTGCAGAAGTCTTTTTTAGAATGATTTGAGCTCCCCTGGGTATACTCCCAGAAAGGGAATTGCTGGGTTATATGGAAGGTCAATTTTTTAGGATTTAAAATGAATTGTCATGCCACCTTCCAAAAATGTTGTACTAGCTTACACTCCCACCAAGAGTATAGAAGCATTCCATTTTCCCTGCCAGAATCTGTTGTTTTTTGTTTTATTAATGATGACCATTTTTACTGGAATTAAGTAGTATCTCAATTTTGATTTGCATTTCTCTGATGATTGGTGAGGCTGAACATTTTTTTCATGTGTCTGTTGGCTGCCCATATATCTTCTTTTGATAAGTGTCTATTTATGTCTTTTGCCCATTTTTTAAATGGAGCTGCAAGCTTTTTTCCTTTCAGCACATTTGAGTTCTCTGTTGATCCTGGATGTTAGGCCTTTGTCAGATATACAGTAGGCAAATGTTTTTTTTTCCAATTCTGTGGGCTGTCTGCCCACTCTCTTGAGGGTTTCTTTTGCTTTGTGGAAGCCTTTCAGTTTGATGAGGTTCCACTTGTCTACCTTATCTCTTATGGTTTGGGTATCTGGGATTTTGAACAGGAATTGTTTGCCTAGTCCAATTTCCATAAGGGTATCTCCTGTATTTTATAAGACTCCTATAGCTTCAGGTTTTACATTTAGGTCTTTGATACATTCTGAGATGATTTTTTGGAAGGCAGATATTTTAAATGAGTTTTTTTCTTCTTTCCACATGTTTTTCTAAATACTTATTGTGCTCAACACACACCCCACTCTCTAATAATAAACCAAGGACAAAGCAGGTTAACCAAGGAAAGCTATTGAAAATGGTTTGTAATTTGTAAGTGCATTTTGTACTAATTACTCTTTTATTCTAAGTATCTGCTCCCAGCAATGCAAAACCAAGCTAAATCCACCTATTGTAATCAGCGCCCAGTGGGTACCCAGCACCCCACTAATGAAATCTGAAGACAAATTGCCTTGACAATGGCAAAGAAAGAAATACCAGTGTTATCAACACCAAAGAATGCAGTTGCTGGAGATTTTTGCTAGCCCTGCTTCTGCATGAAAACTTTAAAAGCCCTCTCTGCTTAAACCATATGCTATGCTTGCCTGTGAGGCTTGGCACATATCTGTCTGTTGAAAGTGTATAATAAACATTTTTTTCTTTCTCTTTGCGTATCTTTGCTTTATTCCCACAGCACTGACTACCTTTTCTTAGTTTATCCTTCTTGAGGATTGACCCCATTACCATTTGTAAGTTTTTTATTGCCAATGATGTATTATGCTATTCATGTATATATACAAGAAGTATTTTTCTTTGATTCTTTCTTATTTTTTTGAGCCTGGGTTTCACTTTGTTGCACAGGCTGGAGTACAATGGCATAGTCATGCTTCACTACAGCCTCAAACTCTTGGGTTCAAGTGGTCCTCCTGCCTCAGCCTCTCCAGTAGCGGGACCATAGATACCCACCACTTAGCCTGGCTAATTTTCCATGTTTTGCAGAGATGGGTTCACACTTTGTTGTGCAGCCTGGTCTTAAACTGCTTGCCTCCAGCAAGCCACTTATCTTGGTCTCCCAAAGTACTAGATTACAGATGTGACCCACAGTGCCTGACTCCATTTATTTCAATTTCTTCTTCTTTATCTGTTGGGTATTATTGTTTCTGCCTGTCTGGAATTAAGTATTCTGAAATCTCTACCACCTGGAGTATTTTGTGAGTAGAATGTAGAAGTTACTGCTTGTGTCTGATATCATGCAACTGTCATGATAACATCATCTTGGGCTCCCTCAGGCAAATCAATGAAGTAAATTCAACTTCCTTCTAACTTATGTCTTCATTGTTCATTAGACCTATGTCTCTGGATGTTTAAGAGTTATATTCTCTTTATATAAGGACAAAACTCATTTTTGGTTCTGAATATTACCATGTTTGCTACATGTTTCTACACATCTCTAAACTGGATTCCTGCTTAGTTCATGATGAATAACAGCTACTTATTGCATATTACATTAATTTCATTGGCTCTTATAACGAGCTTTTGAGATGAGAACTATAATAAGTCTATTTTGCAACAGAGGAAACTAAGGTTTAGTGGATATAGATAACTTGGCTAGATACACCAACAGTAAATTGTAGGTCTGGATTTCAGAATCAAACCTTTTTTTTTTTTTTTTTTGAGTTGGAGTCTCACTCTGTCACCCAGACTGGAGTGCAGTGGCCACTCCCGGCCACCGCAGCCTCAACGTGCTGGGCTCCGGCGATCCTTCCCCCTCAGCCTTCCAAGTAGCTGGAATTACAGGCATGCACTACCACGCCCAGTTGATTTTTTGATTTATTGTGGAGATGAGGTCTTGCTGCCCAGGCGGGTCTCGAACCCACAGGCTCAGGCAATCCACTCACCTCAGCCTCCCAAAGGTGCGGGATTACAGGCTGAGCCACCGAGCCCGGCTAGAATCATATCTTTTTTTTTCATTCAAGAAGACCTATTGATTTTCTACAAATGCCAGGTAGTGTTCTTCTATATGATTAACAGGTATATTCAGGGAATGTGGCAGTGAACAATAAAGAAAGTATCCTCATCATGGCATCGAGGATGGAAGTGAACAAATATTAGCAAATATATAAATGCAAACATAAACATATATATAAAAATTAGGTGAATGTGGAAAATAAATACTCAGTAGGGTAAGTACTACAGATAAATAGAAATAAGGGAAGGAGGATGAAGAGTGTTAACTGGTGGGAGGAGGTTGAACTTTGTAATTATAGTGAAGGTGACATTTAAGAAGGAATGTGAAAGAGTTCTAGAAAACAATGTGCATTTCTGGGGAATGAGTGTACCATGTCAAGGGAACTGCCAAATGAGAAGACCATGGGGCAAGAACATCCATAGAGTATTCAGGGAACAGAAAGGACATTAGTGTGTTGGCGAAAAGAGGGCTTAGTGTAGAGAGGAGAGGAAAAGAAACCAGAAAGCAAATGGAGGGCTGACATTCCTGGGGATTTGGAGATGTTTTGAGGCCTTTGGATTTTGCTTATTGTAATCCATTAAGGGGATTTGAATAATATAACCAGAATTATATCTTGGCAGAAGCTCTTTGGATGCCAAGGAGATTATAGACTGCAGGAGAGTAAGGACAAGATTGGGAAGAAGTCATTGATTCAAAGAACTGATTTACTGAAGCTGTTCAATCCGGGATTGCCAAAGACAGGCCCACATATCATTTTGTATGACCTCTGATCTAAGAATGAGCCTTACAGCCGAGGTGAGAGGATTGCCTGAGTTCAGGGGTTCTAGATCAGGCTGAACAACATGACAAGACCTCATTTCTACAATATATAAAAAAATTAGCCAGGTGTGGTGGCACATACCTGTGATCCTTCCACCTCAGGTACTTGGAAGACTGAGGTGAAAGGATCACCTGAGTCTGGTAGGTAAAGACTGCAGTGACCATGAGCATGCCACTGCACTCCAGTCTGGATAACAGAGTGAGACTCCAAATCAAAAAAAAAATGATTCTTATATGCTGAAAGCTCTTGATGAAGAAGAAAAAGGAAACAGAAACGGGAAAAGGAGGACAAAGAGATAGAAAGGGATGAGGAAGAAGAGAAGGAGCTACAGAAACTTGATATAACCACAAAGTCAAAAATCTATGAAGTCTGGAAAATATTTGCCAATTCTGATGTAAAGCACCTGGCTGAAACTAGATTTTCAACAAAATTCAAGGAAAAGACACATGAGTAAATTACCTGCTGAATATATTGTAAAGTGACAGGTGTTGAGAAATATCTTTGGTTTCATTGTCAACCTTCACAAAAAAGGCCATTCTACTGAGCTATTGAACAATAGTCTGGATTCTAAAACAGTAAAACAAAAGGCACTGTGTGATGTGAACAATATCATATAAATGTATATGGAACTAGAAAATAATCACAGAAAAGATGCAAAGCATTTTTATAGAACTTAAATATTATCAGGCAGCTTACTGAATTCAATCTTCAAACCACAACATGGGATAGATATAGCTTCCCTGTTAGAAATGATCATATCCTAACCCTTACTGATTGGTAGCTGAAGGAATAACATGTGTGTAATTTATTGTTTTGAAAAGTTTGGCATGTGATCATGTGTTTTCAGAGTTCCTGTGAAAAATCTTTTATTCCAGCTTGTTATTTTTTTCAATAAAACAAAATCAAGAGGTTATTCCTTACAGAGCTCTCCTAAAATGATATCCAAGAGATGTGGTTAAATGCCATCACTTCTTAAACCATGTCTGCTCCAGGATAGATTAGAAAGGGCTTATATTATTTCTCCTCTTTGTAAGTAGAATTTGGGTCTGAGTCAAACTATTTTATGTCTTAACAACCTCAGCCTTGTAGGGGGTGGAAGTCCCAATTTTCTCTGACCTTCCGCTAAAGAAACAGTATGACCAGAAGGCTAAAACTAATTGTGTATTATGTTAATTATGTCAATGTAATTTTTAACTCGATTTTTGTGAAAGTAAAAACATAGGAAAATATTTTTCCTTATCTCTGACCCTTGGTTTCTGACTCTTGGTTTTGCGTGTCATTTGGTACACAACCTCAGCCCCAGAGGGAAAAGAAGCCAATGAAATAACCCAAGAAACAAGTTTTAAACTAGACGAAGTCATGTATAGGATGAGCCAAACTCTTTTGTCATGATGAAGCTTACAACTCCTTGGAAAATGATACGTGTTTTCATGCTCCTGACAACCAAGTGTCCATGTTTTCTCTCTTGGGCATAAGAATATACAGAGTTCTATTTAGTTGGCAGTAATAACTAGCCAAGAGTGGACCACGCCGGCATGCTCTCAATGATCACATTGTGTTGATCATGTTTTCATGGACTACATCGCTCCACTATTAACTTGCAAAGAAATGCTGTATTTTCTAGAGACATATTTTAGGAAGGCCAAAGAAACAAGCTTCTTGTCTATATCAGAAAATCTACCTGTGAACTTCTTTCAGGATAGACCAAAGTTGATCTAGAATATGATCTCATATATTTACATTTCTCAGAGTACACCAAAAAACACACAAACACCTGGGATGCAAAGCTGAATGGGAAGAGAAATGTGTGATTCTGTGGTATCAGTCGGGGTTCTCTGCCCTATATCTTCTGAGGAGACTGGAGCCCAGTGTCAGTCATGGGCAATTGAGAATTGAAATAAAGACCTCCACCTAGGCTGGCACGAGCTCATTTTGGATATGCCGCAGTGCTAAGTACTTGAAGAACTACAGGAGCAGCAACCAAAAAAAGATAACATGATGTGTACATGATAAGGAGACACACAACCCAGAGCACGTCCTCTGGAATCACGACTCAGGCTCCAAAGCCCGGCTGGGCCACGACCACATGGACCCCCCGAGGAATGTGCTAAAGCTGAAGAGATTTTAACCAATTTGTAAAGAGAAATGAAGAGATATCAAATGTGCAGCACCCAGTCATGTCTGACAACCGCGTCACCTCCTCGGAACCCTTCACAGCTGGGCTTGTGACCCTCGCGATCAGGGTGGCTGGGGAGATGGGAGCGGTCCTGGAGGAGCCTCGGGGGACCTGGGTTGCTTCGGAGCTGAGCTTGCGGCGGCTTTGCCCCTGTGACCCGGAGGAAAGGGCCAGCTAC
>NW_007005771.1:0-864 GCF_000164805.1 Carlito syrichta
AATCCTTAGATGCAAAGCCCATGGATACAGAGGGCCGATTGCATCATTAGAGTGAGATGCTACATATTAATATATACCAATAATGTGACTTATGACGGGCATGATGGCTCATGCCTATAATAATCCCAGCATTTTGTGAAGCTGAGGCGGGAGGATTACTTGAGCCCAGGAGTTTGAGCCCAGCCTGGGCAATATAGCGGCCTCCTCTCTACCAAAAAATAAAAACATCAGCCAGGCCTAGTGGTGCACACATATGGTCCCAGCTACTCAGGAGGCTAAGGCAGGAGGATTGCCTGAACCCTGGAGGGTGAGGTTGTGGTGAGCCCTGACCATGCCTCTTGCACTCCAGCCTGGGCAACAGAGTGAGATCCTGACTTGGAAAAAAATAGTTACTTAACCTTTCAGTTATCATTTCTCAGCATCAATTTGTATAGTTATAGGGATTAATAAGATAAATAACAATTACTCCTCAGCCCAATCCTGTGGGTGCCTTGAAGCTCTTTCCCAGGAGCAGGTGAGACCCTCAATTATGACCAGAACCCTGCTGGTAAGAGCTCAGCTTCTGCAGGTGGAGTCAACCAAGGTCAAGGGAAGGCCTTGGCCACTTCATCAGTTGTCCTTATTCCTGCTGATTAATTGAGCTCTGTGAACACGGGGAATACCTGCTATCTTCTTGGAATGAAAGGTCACACTTAGCTCTTTAAAGGACTTACTCTGCCATCACACAGTCTGCACAAATGCAATGTTTTGACTCTGTTTTTGTCCCCAAGATGTCCATTTGGGAACTTGACTATCTAGGAATTTATTTGAAGTGCCTGGAATAGAGGTCAGTTCAGTTGATTATGAAATTAGTTTAATTATACT
>NW_007005772.1:0-791 GCF_000164805.1 Carlito syrichta
TGACCATGAATAGTCAAAACAATCCTCAGCAAAAGAAACAAAGTGGGAGGTATCACACTTTCAGACTTTCAATTTTATTATAAGGCTACAGTAAGCAAAACAGTCTGGTGTTGGTACAAGAACAGGCATATAGACTAAAGGAATAGGATAGAAATTCCAGAGCAAAACCTCAATTTCTCAACCAACTCATCTTTGACATAGCTTCCACTAACAACCACTATGGAGAGGAGAACTTATTCAGTAAATGGTGCTGGGAAAACTGGCTGAACACACACAGAAGAATAAAACAAGACCCCTTCCTATCACCATACACAAAAATCAACTCTAAATGGGTTAAAGGCCTAAACATAAAACCTCGAACTATCAGAACCTTAGGACATGCAGGAGACACCATTATGGAAATTGGAACTGGCAACTAATTCCTGATCAAAACCCCAAATGCCCATGCCAAAAGAGAGAAGATAGAAAAGTGGGGCCTCATCATACTTCTGCAAAACAAAAGAAAAAAAGTCTTCTGCAAAACAAAAGAAACCATCAAGGGAGCAAGGAGACAGGCCACAGAATGGGGAAAAAAAATCTTTGCTAACTGTATATCTGACAAAAACCTAATCCCAGGATCTACAAGGAACTCAAATGTGCCAAAAAGAAAAAAACAAACAGCTGTATTATTAAAATAGTCTTATGGGCAAAATACATGAATAGACACTTCTCAAAAGAAGACACATATGAGTAGCCAACAGATACATGAAAAAATGCTCAGTCTCACTAGTCACCAAAGAAATGCAAATTAA
>NW_007005773.1:0-897 GCF_000164805.1 Carlito syrichta
ATTAAACCAGGAATGGGTGCTATTATAACAAAAAGTAAAATATATGGTGCTATTTTGGAGGCTAAGCTGAAAAAGTGAGGAAACTATTAAGGGATGTTAGAAAAATTACAAGCCATGTTAGGTTATGTAATGTGAAAATTTTGTTAAAACTGCAGCATGTGGTTATTTGGAAGACCTAAAATATATTCATTAAACTTTTACTTTAAGTAGAAAACTAAGAAAATTAAAGATGAATTATATACTATTGATTTCATTTGACAGGATAGTATTATAATCTTTAAAAAGGCTCATTTTTTAAAAGCAGGGATGAACGGGAATAACAGATTCTCAAAAATTCTGGAATTTAATTAATTCTTATCTCCAACTGATAAAAGATAAAAGTAAGAATACTTTGAGTTATCCTATTAAAACTCAATCATATGCTAAGCATCAAATCAAGGATATGGTCACCATTCTTTTATAAAAATTCTTAATTGAATCAGAAGACACTGAGTGAATCATGTATTTAACTGGCTAAGTAAAAAAGACAATACAATACTAATAAGACTAAATAAATACTCAAAGTATTTCTTCCCCATGAAAGCCTAATAGTCTCAAGGCATCTGCAATATATATATATATTTAAAAGTCTGTTTAAGTTCTTGGAAGAACTGGCCTACCAATGGGCTCATTATTTTTTGGCTTTTAACCTTCTACACTAGAAACAAGCAAGGAGGAAAAAAAGCCTAGGATTCATTGCAAGGTAGGTCACCAGTGTTCAAGAGAGCTGCCTAGGGTGGAAGAAATATCAAATTCACTTGTGTCACTTGTACCACAGCTGAGAGACCTGGAAAAAATGGCCACCCCTGGGTTATGTACTCAGGGGTTACATGACTCATTGGGCAAAGATTTGGAAAA
>NW_007005774.1:0-785 GCF_000164805.1 Carlito syrichta
GCATATCAGATAAGCGACTGAATTGGGGTTGGCCAGATTTCTATCCAAATCTTGATCATGCCACTTACTAGTTATACTGGGAGGTTTATTCTTCAAGGCTTGATTTTTTAAATATCAACAATGAGGGTAACAGCGAGACATTTTAGAAGGATTGAATAAAATAATTTGTACAAAGTACTTAGCCCTGTGATTGCCATGCTATACCCCAATAAGTGGCAAATACACATATATTTTTAGTAAGTCATTCTATAGAGTAGGTTCAGTCATTCTCAATATATTTAATATCTTGAATTAAAAGGAACATCTCCACAGTTGTCCTTAAGGAGAGATTCCTGATTCTACTGACAGTTGCATTTCAGATTATGTTGCCCTGAGTGGAAAGGTTAAGTAATAGATCTTTCTTTGTGAATTAAGCCTACGTAGCTATTGCCTACTTTTGGTCACAATGTATATAAAAGTATTTTCTAAAGTTTCGTAGAAAATTGGGCATAGGTCAGTGATGTAAGGAGACGATTCTCCATCATGTCTGTTGTGTTTCTGTGTCTTGCACACTGAGGCACTGATTGCTTTTTTACTGTACAATCTTTTCAAAGATGCTTGTACAGTGAACAGTCTTGGAAGACAATTTCTCCCATGAGTGAAGAGCATCTTTCCCTACAGTACAGTATAATAAAGATGATGTTCCCTCTAGAACAAAGTGCAGACATTACTCCTGCCTATCATAAAAGATGTAGATACCCTAAGCTCAGGGCTCCTCTTTTATTAAAAAACAAAACAAAACAAAA
>NW_007005775.1:0-745 GCF_000164805.1 Carlito syrichta
AGAGGAGTGCAGTGGCCGCTCCCGGCCACCGCAGCCTCGACCTGCTGGATTGAATTGTATTTCTAAAGGTTCCAAGTCATTCACTGAAATACAGGTAACACCGCACATTTATTTCTGCTTTGGGACTAAGAGGATATTACAGGATCAAACACACGCCAAATCCATTAGCTTTGGCTGGGGCAGACGTTACTCCATCACTCATGGGGACATGTGTCTTTTTGGTCTGTGTGTTTTGCTTGGGACTACCACACAAAGATAGTTTCACAGCCCCAGTAGTGCCCCTGCTGTCTTTTGCTATTTTGGTCTTTACCCCAAGAAGACAAAGTAGAAATTACAAGACACAGACATTATTCTTGGTTAATAATTTTACTAAATCCTAGAATGCATTGTTCTTCTGGTTTATTTTTTCCCTTACATTCTCAAAAATATCTGTGCTTTACTGTTTCCCCACTGAATACTTCTATTGTTTGATTACCAGAAAGTGCCATAATTAAAATTTATTTTTTCATTATACCAGGGGTATTTATTTATAGTAGAAATAGTGAAAATTTCATAAAGACATAAGAGGATAAATAGTATCTACAATTCTACTACCAGAAATAGCCATCATGTATGTAACAGTATAGAGTGTATGTCCAAAATGTGAGATACATACACACACACATTACAGTTAAGCAAAATTTTAAAAAAGTTGAATTCAGAACTTAAATATTTTAGGGCAAGCGAATCTCATGCCATGCCATTG
>NW_007005776.1:0-736 GCF_000164805.1 Carlito syrichta
CAATTTGCAGTTTCAGATTTCAAATTCAATAAATCAATCGCTAAGTATCTCTTAATATCGTTTGGTTGTGTGTTTGGATGACATGATGTCCCAGGAATATAAAACATGATCCTTGCCTCCAAGGTACTTACAGTCTCCTTGGAAAGACAGTAAGGTAACTCTTGGTAAGATGCCCATTTAGGAGGATATTGGTCTCCATTTATTTCAGAACTATAATATAATGCTGTCAATTCCCAACTCAAACTTGTATTTGAATTGTCTTTTTAAATTACTAATATTATTTCTATGTCAGAAGGGCCAGTAGATACAAGAACCTAAAATTGGCAGTTTAGACCTATCAGTTATTGGGATTCAGCTGGCCATGGGGACCACTCATTAAAAAGCATGTTGTTATGAGCAACAGTGAGATGAGATGGGTCAGACAGAGGTTTTCCAGGTGCAGATGTTTCCAGTTAGGGTCAATCTGGGCAAACATGGGCCACAAGGACTTCAAGCATCTCCACTGCAGTTCATCTGGAAGAAGACAAAATGGCAAGATGAAGACACTGATGTTTGGAGGAAGAAAAGTTCCAAAGAAAATGATTACTGATGGTCAGGTTGTCAGGCTGTCAGCAACTACAAGCTCTGACTTAAGGCAGCAGACACCAGACAGCAGACCTGTGCTGAGGAGTACCAATTACTTCCTCTAGGGGCAGCAGTTGAATGTTTTGTATCAGGCACTGCCAACCCCTCAGCA
>NW_007005777.1:0-1247 GCF_000164805.1 Carlito syrichta
GGCTGCTGTAAAGAGTCTCTCATTTACATCCCAATTAACTGGTTCCTCTGGAGTAAGCTTCTTCAGAATTTTGAATAAAATTTTAATCTTACTCCTAATATATCTAGAGTGTAAAATAGGCTGATGGTATTACATGTTCATGACTTACTACCTCAAATTCAATGCCAGCAAAACTGCACATAGTTAATATATTGAAAAACAAGACTAAACTAAGGTTGGTCTCCCTGAACATGTGTCACCTTTAGTGGAGTGGAACCTCCCTTCCTTGTAAGTCGGTTATAGTTTGGCAACCACTCAACTATTAATCCAAACTGTCTCAGTCACCCTTCAGTAAAACTGAGCTCTGCCATGCTTCTGCCAAGCCTGTAAAACTCAAATCAGCTCAGGGCCAGACTGCTAAACATACAAGCAAACACAGTAGCACGCAAGTATAGCAGCAAAAGAAACTTCAAAGACTTACAACTCAGTGAATATTGAGACATATTCTACAGCAAAACTCCAGCATCTCATTGACACTCTTCTCCTATTGTTATTTTTTAAAATTTTATGTACAATACTAAAAATACAGTTGAAAAAAGTGGGCTTGAACTTCATGCATACACCTATAAGCAGATTGTTTTTTCAGTAAATACAGTCAGTCCTCTTTCTTCATGAGTTCCACCTCAATAGCAAAAGGCAGATCAAAAATACAGTATTTAGAGGATGCAAAACTCACAGATACAGAGGACTGACTTTTTGCATGAGTGAGTATCACTTCAGGATCTGCTGTGGGACATGAATATGTACAGATTTTGGTATACAGGGAGTACTAGAACCAATCCCCTGGGGTTACTGACAGAGAATTGTAGTAAAATATATATAAATACATCATATTAACTCGACAGAGAGTATAAATCTAAAAGCCTAATTATTTAAACAACAACAAAAAAAGTTTGATTTAGAATTCAACTAAGGTTTCTCTTTGAAATGAATCACCTTAGAGTAGAAAATGTTATGGGATAAAGGAAACTTAGAAAGGCCAGCAGTCCCTTGTCCAAATCTTTCATGTTATCCTTGGCAGGGGATAAGATTAGTAAAGCAAACTCTGAGGATTTTTGCAGGGATCTAGTCTACTCCAAACCCAGAAGAAAGATTGATCTTGTGTTGTTTGGTTCTATTAAAAATAAAGCTCACATTTATATTCCTTCTTAAAATTATGCATCCTAACTTTGGAGTTTGTGTTCTATGATTTTGAGAAGTCTACAGAA
>NW_007005778.1:0-726 GCF_000164805.1 Carlito syrichta
GGCTTGCTGGCTTCGTTCCCAGTGTCGCTCATTAACCACAGCAGTGGCTCTCTCAAATTCCTTTTCCATGGAAAATTGGCAAAATTCTCATTCAGATATTGCTTTTGCCTCTACTTTTTATTGTTGAGTTTTAGTTAATATCCCCCAGATAGGACAACTGGAATGTGACAGTTATTGCACCAAGAACTATTTACTAAAGGACTGTGTCTTCTTCAGATCTTTTATTTGACAATCATGTGAACTTAAAAGGATGCTATCATTATATTGGGATCAATTCTTCGAACATTAAGCCTAAAAATGTAACAACTATACAAGTTGTTATTTTTTCTTAATGTTCACTTCAACATTCATGTATATATTTGAGTTTCTTTTTTTCAACAATATTTTTTAAATTGCAATTCACCTAGAAACACTTGCAATCAATACTTAGTCAACTAAATTTGGAACCCTGAGTATCTTTTTTTTTTTTTTTGCTGATGACATCTGGTTCACTTAATTTCTCCTGCATATGTTCTTTTTATTTAATATTTCAGGAATTGCAGTTTTCCCCCAGAGAACTCAGGCTAAATATAATGATTTTTATTAATACAGTCTCACAAAGCGTAAACATGTGTTTTCCTGGCCTGTAGCAGTTGTAAATTAGGGCCTGAAGTTTATTGTAGTTTCCAAAATGGTATCTATCTATCTGGGAGTCCAAAGGGCGATAATTGCACTTTTTTTTTTAAA
>NW_007005779.1:0-862 GCF_000164805.1 Carlito syrichta
ATCAATCACAAGGATAGCCATTCCCTGGTACACCCATCACAAAGGAAAGCCATTCTGGCAAACCCATCATAAACAACAGTTAGTCGCTGAGACACCATGAAAAATGAGGGCTACTCACTGTGGCAACCATTATATAAGAGACCCAGTTACCGAGGCAGACATCGCTAAAACGTCACTTTGGCACCCACTACAAAGAACGATTAGTTACAGGACAGAAGTTATCTAGTTTCTTGCTCACCCATCACAGAGAGCAAATCACTGTATCACACATCACAGAGGAGTTGAGTCCCAAGGGCATCCATAACTATGGAGGACCGGTTACTGAGGAAATCATCCAAAAGAAGGCCACTCTTCAAAGAGTGGGACCAGTCATTGTGTTATCCATCAGAGAGAAGGGTCAATCAAAAATTCACAGATCACAGAAGAGAGCTAGTAACTCTGACATTCATCACAAAGAGAGAGCTTGTCATTCTATCACCAATCACAGAGGAGTGCTACTCAATGAAGTACTAGTCATGGAGGAGGAAAATATATTGTGACACCCATTGTAGAGGAGGGACAGTTAATGGGGCATCCAAAACACACATGGGCAGGATACTGGGACAAAAATCACAAAGGAGAGTAGTCACTCATACAAAAATTAGATAGGGTTAGTCAATGGGACACACATCTTAGAGAAGGGTCAGTCACCAAGGTACACATCATTGAGGAGATGTAGTCACTGCACACCCATCAAAGAGTGTTGACAGTCATTGGGACAGTCATCACAGTAGAGGGACAGTCAGTGAGGCAAACATTATAGACGAAGGACAGTCACTAGGGCACACATAACACAGGAAGGCCAATCACTGGGGCAACAATC
>NW_007005780.1:0-781 GCF_000164805.1 Carlito syrichta
CACTTCCTCAGTGATGAATTCCACAGTGACTAACCTTTCTCTGTAATGGTTGCCCCAGTGGCTGGCCCTTCTCAATGAAAAACGCCCCCATGACTGGTCCTCCTCTGTGTTGGTTGCTCAGGTGACTAGGTTTCCTTTGTGATCATTACCCCAGTGACTGAGTTTCCTACATGTCGTGTGCCCCATTGACTAGCTCTCCTCCTTTATAGATGTCCAATTGACTGTGCCTTCTTGGTGATTTTTGTCCTATTGATCAGCTCTCCTTTAAAATGAATGCCTTAGTGACTAGCCTTCCTTTGTAATGGGTATCCCAGTAACTGGGCTTCTCCATAATGAGTGCCACAGTGATAAGCTCTGCTTTGTGGTGTGCCCCATGATTCTCTGTGAGGGATTCCCCATTCACTGGCCCTCCTCCTCTATTGGTGTCCCAGTGAATACCCTTCCTCTGTGATCAGTGTTCCAGCAATTGTCCCATTAATGTGTTGGCTGAGTGTCTGGCCCTCCTCTGTGATTAATGCCTCAGTGACTGTCTTCTCTTTGTTTCTTCCATCACAGAGGGGAGACAATCATTGTGGCACCCAACACAGTGGAGGACGAATCACTGTGGCACCCATAACAGAAGGGGCAGTGATGGGGGCACCCATTATGGGGGACAGCCAGTCATTGGGACAATCATCACACAGGAGGCCTAGTCAGTGGGACAACCATTGGGGTGCAGGACCAGTCATTGGAGCAAAAATCACAGAGGAGGTCCAGTCACTGAGGCATTCATAAAGGAGGA
>NW_007005781.1:0-1651 GCF_000164805.1 Carlito syrichta
TAAATTACAGTAGGAATGTGTAGTATGACATGCTCAACCAGGCTTCCGCATTTTTCTTTGACCATCCTGCCTTTTTCATGGTGATGCTATTTATATGGTTAATACCATCTTTGATGCAAACGTCATCCTTAACATGTGTATACTTTTTTTGGCACCATCTGTATATTGGAATTTAAGAATGTATTAACCCTCTGAGACTGATGTCCCCTTAAACTACGTGCGGCAAATAAGGCTGACTGCGTGGGTGACTACACTGGCTTGAAAGAGTGACGATCAGGGATATTAACTCTTGCAGAAGCCACAGCAGCTCTGCAGTATGGGGCACCTAGAGATCTAGCAGAATCCCTTGTCAAGCCAGAGAAAGGAGTGAGGTCCCCGGGGATGGGGAGAGGAGTCTTGTCCCTGTCCCTGAGATTGCGGGGGGAGGAGCGTGTGGAAATCGGTCCAGGTTGTTTCATGCCTCATTAGTGGTCTAAGAAAGCAAAGAATATACTTGGGGTACGAGGCCGCTTTCACCCTGCTTCTGGGTTTTGGAATTCTTCTGCACTTGGTGACTTTTCCTGGGTGTGTGCATCCTCAGTAAAGCTATGTCCGCCAACTGGAAAGGGTACAAAAGGAGTAGAAAGGAACAGTGAGCAATTAATGAAGAACTAGGGTCTACACAACATTGAGAGTTTTCACCTGAAAATGAAGGTTTATTCTTTATTTATTAGAATTTTCTTTTACTTATTTCAGTTTCATTTCAGAAATTAGAAGTAGCCATTTGTGTTATTAGATTCAGTTGGTAGGGTTTGGGGGATTTTTTTTTAGTTGGAATCTCACTCCGTCGCCCAGGCTGGAGTGCAGTGGCATGCTAACGGCCACCGTAGCCCCCAATGCTGGGCTCAGGCAATACTTCCACCTCAGCCTTCCAATTAGTTGGAACTACAGGTGAGCGCTACCACGCCCACCTAATTTTTGGATTTATTGTCGAGATGAGGTCTTGCCAAGTTGCCTAGGCTGTTCTCGCACCCGTGGGCTCAGACAATCCCCTCACCTCAGCCTCCCAAAGTTCTGGGATTGCAGAATTGAGCCACCGTGCTCGGTCTCAGTAAGTAGTTTTTAAAAAGAAGCATACCATAAAACTTTCTGTATCATCAAAGAGAGATTCAATGGCATAAGTAATGATATGCTGAAACTCAAATCTTTTTTCTGATGATTTTCTTGAAACCTTAATTTTAACGAATGCATTCGTCTCTAAAGCGAGAACTATGAGAAGATGACTATTTTCTTTCAGAAACAAAAATCACCTTTCAGTGTGTTGAGCTCATTCCTCTTCCTTGGTGAGAGTATGTCACGTAGGACTGGCATCTTTTTGAGCTGATAAACAGATTGCATCAGCTTTGAGAAGGAGCCACAGGATTTGCAGGGATGAGACTGACTATTGCTAGAGATGCCAGGCTTCGCTGAGGCCCCTCTGAGGTGGATGCAGAGGGGCAGAGAGGGTTTTTCAGTAGAAGGAAGATACCACCCAAGGGGCACTTTAAGATTGGTGGGCTGGGGAGTTGAATCATGATGATCAGACAGAGCCTTTAGCTATGCAGCAGTACTCAGGCTTAGTTTCCAGCCCTTGGGCAGCTTTCCCTATGACACACACACACACACACACACA
>NW_007005782.1:0-1226 GCF_000164805.1 Carlito syrichta
GTGGCCCTTGCATAAGGCACACTGCAGTGCCAGGGCCACCGTGGCCGTCAGCATGGCTGTGGCTACAGCTGCGTTTTGTTATCCATGTCCTTTAGCCCAGCACACCAAAGCGATCCTGTTCTACTCCCTTCACAATATCTTGCCAGTCGGGCCTTAAAAACAGAATTCATCACTTTGTACAAGTGAGTTGAAATGACTCAGGCTTTACTATAGAGAAAGAAATTGCCACCCCACCCCATACGAAGTTTTATTGCATTTTCTTCCCAGGTTTCTAGCAGACTCCAGAGCTCAATACATCAATACTTTTTTAAAAAGCAATTTACCATATAATTAATCCCTCTTGGTACAGAGAGTCCCAGAATTACATGATAAGTATATCAGACTCTCACCCTGACTCTGACTCAGATGTTGGCAAGGTGGAAGGTTTAGATGTGTGTTTGGATGTGCTTTGTTTAAGGGGGTGAGGAGTATTTGAATGTTTGAACATTGGGAGGGATTAGGCCTAATTGTTTTCAGTAACTAAATTCAACGTAATTAAATTTATACTTGGCCAAGGAACTTTAATAAAGAACAATAACCATTGTGTTCCAAGAACGATTCTCTTTTAAAAAAAAAATTATGCCAAGAACCCAGGCAGGTTTTCCTTTAAGAAAATCTAAAATGCGAGCTCCACGCCTATAAAATGGAGAGAGGTGGCCACTGGCTTTTCAAAAGAGACTCTGTTTTATGAAGAAGTAGTTGTCTTCTAAAATCTAGTATTATGTGTATTTTCAGTGATTCGGTGGAAAGAAATTCGATTTGCACAGACCACAAATATTGAATCACTTGTGAACATATACCTGTATCTGGAGTGAACACAAACTCGCATTTTTCACATGGATGCCACGATGTTTATGCGTCTTTCCAGCAGATGTTTACAGTTTGACAGTCAGCATGGAGGAGCTGGTCTCCAGCACTTGAAAGCGGGTCTGGTGAGCCGGGCTCTTCCCCCCAGCTGACAGGAAAAACGGAGCCCTGACAGCGCATGAAGCCTCGCAGAAAAGTGTAATTAGCATTTCTGTGCTAATTAAAAGTGATGCTGGGTGAGTTCCAATACCATGCTTTTAAACAGCTGATGTCTCAAGAGGACACCTTGGAAAAAAATGCGTTTCAAATGGAAAAACCCTGAGCAAACTTTCTTAAACGCCCTGGATTTGTGGCTGTCCTCATTTACATCCCATTACAGC
>NW_007005783.1:0-648 GCF_000164805.1 Carlito syrichta
ACTCAGTATTATAGACTCTAGTTCCATCCAGGTTGCTGCAAAATTCATGATTTTGTTCTTTTTTATGGCTCGTTTTACCTTTTCTATGTGAATTCAAATTATCACCTGTGGTCCCTTGATTTCAGCCTTAAAAAGCTTATTTGAATATCTTCTGAAAGGTGGGTCTGCTAGCACCAGTTTTTCTTTTTCTGACCTGGGATATGTGGCAGGTTTTATTTTGTGTGTCATTTTTATTTTTTTTTGTATTATAAAGGTATGGGATACAAGTTGGATTACGTACATATGTAGTCTATACACAAGTGAAGTTTTGGGCCTTCAGCTGGTCCTCACTTCCCCGGTTTAGGACCAGGTACCCTTCGTGTTGTTAGGGGCTCCCCTCCCTCCCCTCCCTTACATGCAACATTCTTAGGAATAACAAAGGCCAGTTGCAGTGGCTCAAGCCTGTAATCCTAGCACTTTGGGAGGTCAAGGCAAGAGAATTGCTTGAGCCCACGGGTTCAAGACCAGCCTGGGCAACTTGGCGAGACCTTGTCTCTGCAATAAATCAAAAAATTAGCCAGGCAATATGGCATGCGCCTCTGGTTCCATTTACTTGGAAGGCTGAGGTGGAAGGATCGCCTGAGCCCAGCAGGTTGAGGCTGCAGTGGC
>NW_007005784.1:0-801 GCF_000164805.1 Carlito syrichta
AAAAAAAAAAAAAATCCTTGTGTATACTTATAGCAAGATCAACATTAAAGTGAAAATAAAATAAAATAATTCTCCTCAGGCTTTGGGTCTAGATCAGTTGTATGAACTCATCCTTTGTCCAGAAGTCTGTTTTCCAGCATAAGACATTTAAATGACTATTGTTAAAGTAACACTTTGATACTCAAGCATAGAGCCTCTCAGGAACTCCAGGAGGAGAATGGATGATTAGCAGAATGGATGATTAGATAGAATTTGAGTTTACCACATATTGGACCAAAATATTTTGTAAAAACACCAAATCCTCAACTTTTCCTTGCTTGGAAATAGTTATAACTTTTGGCATTTTACATAAAATGCATTAACCAGAGTAAAAAATACTTGCATGACACAACTCATTATCCTTCAGTTAATGATAATATATGTCATCAATAGACATATACAACCATAAAAGGAAAGTTCCAGAACCTCAAGAGAAGAATATTCATTCCTATATTATTAATATACTACTTAAATGAGTAGTGCCCTATTTCTCATTTTAAATACCACCAGGGGACATTTTAATGGTTTTAGATATTTTTAAAATGTATTTTAGTTCTTTCTTTTCTATAGAATTCAAGCAGCACATACATTTTTGGGACAAAACTGGCTCATCTTAAGTCGTAAAGAATGGATAAAGATGGCCTATTTTTAAATAAATCTTTGAAAGCTTACTTTAATAAATTGGACACTGTGTTAACTTGGGTAAAGCATTAAATCATAAAACTAGTGGTAGACTTTATCTCTTAATATCACTACTAATGC
>NW_007005785.1:0-851 GCF_000164805.1 Carlito syrichta
AAGCTCCTGCCCCTAAGTCCCATTATAAATATTTTTTTCTGTCCTTTGCAGAAGTTATTCATTTCCACTCCCAGCTATAAAAGTGCGAATCTTCTAGAACTTAAAGCAAATCTGAAGATTACTTCAGTGGGTTGAAATGCTCACTATATATGTTCTGAAACAAAATATCAAGCTTAGTGAGTAGCTAGAAATAAGTGCTGAGGGATGTGAGTCCAAATTTTGATCTTGATTTCCAGGAAATTAAAGCATTCATATTGTTGAAATTGAATGTTTGTGAACTTGCTCTTGGGCCGTGTGAATTCTTAAACTTGCTATTTGTCTAATAAATGCGTTCCCCACCCAGTGGCTTCATCATAAAGGCTGTGTGTTTTTCAAGAGCTTGATTTTTTTAAATGAATAGTTTCGTTTCCTGAGGGAATGAGATGTTTAACAACTTTTACTTGTTTTTACTGACTTTGAAATTTTGTAGAAAAGAACTGAAAGAAAATTCACATTAATTGTATTAAGTTCCAAAATAGAAAGAGTATTTTACCAGAAGTCAGAATATCTGGGTTGTGATTCAACGTGCCTTAACAATTTTTTGTGTTCTTATGGTCATTTTTAAACCACTTCTGTTTCCAAGAGAGCCGAATGGTAATAATAACATCATAAGGATATCAAGAACGTCAAAGGAGATGATTTATGCGAAATGTTTAACTATGAAAAGGGCTTTAGGAATATAAGCAATTTTACTTTAAATAATATTACTCTGTATAGGCTACTTTAAATGTAATGCATTTAGGATTTTCTTAGGGGAAGAGGCTTCCTTTCACAGGTATCTACCTAATTTATGTTGATGTAGCCAAAACCGG
>NW_007005786.1:0-627 GCF_000164805.1 Carlito syrichta
ATCTTGTTCATGTTGCTCCAGCTTCTACATGCACTGATGTGTGTGTGTGTGTGTGTGTGTCTATATGTCTTTTTTTTGAAAACAGGATTTATTGAGAGGACAGAAAAGCTCCCGCATGCATGTGTTAGGTAACTGCCACCACACTGAAGATGCAGAACTGTTCCGTCACACAGAGAAGCTGCCTGGTGCGACCCCCGTATGCTTTCGCCACCGCTCTCTCCCTTCCCTCACCTTTGGCAGCCACTGATCTGGCTTCCAGCTCCATCCTGTTTTCATCCTGAGAGTGTTATATGAATTCAATCATGCATAAGCTGTCGAGGTTGGCTTTTTTGCCCCCACTCAGCATAATGCCCCTGAGATCTGCTCATGTTGCCTGTATCAGTAGCTTGTCCCTTTTTGTCCCTGAGTGGTATTCCACTGTGTGGACGTACCAGCCATCCGGTTTGTTTATCAGTTCACATTTGGGTTGTTTCTAGTTTTTAGCTGTTACAAATATTACAGGAAACATTACAATAAACCTAAGATATGAATATTTATGGATAGATTTTATTTCTCTGGGATAAATGCTCAGGAATGTGATGGCTGGGTCACATGGCAAGCGTTTGGTTAGTTTTATAAGAAATTGCC
>NW_007005787.1:0-691 GCF_000164805.1 Carlito syrichta
TGCTCAAAGGCTGCTGAATAATACTAAAAACATCAGAAAGTTTCCAAACACAAGAAAGTGCTTAAAATATTATTTGGTTGTGTTATAAGCAAGTTCCAACAGGACTCTGTGGCCATAAGAAGCAATATTTCCTAGATAGAACACAACGTAACAACATCTTCATAAATAGAGCAGATATTTTCTGAGACCTCCCATGAAATTGTCCCCCATCAAGTGGAAAAATCAAGTCATCTGAAAATACAAAGCCTTTCTTCTCAAAATCAGCAGCACTTATTCTTGCAAAGATGAGTAGTGTATAAGAAAACCAGTCTACAGCTAAGAATTAGTTCACATGGTTTAGAGTAAACACACCAGAATACCTCCTGACTAACAGTCTGCTTTGATGATTGAAAGTTTTCTATTAAAATACTACCTTTTCAGCCACCCCCTCAGGTCTCCTCCCACTGTGGTAGCTTTTCTCTCCTCTCAATATATCCTGCTTTAAAAAATATATATAGACTACCTCACTCAGTGAATTCTTGAATCACCACTTAGCCTGGGGAAGTTTTGGATTGGTGTGAACACCTTCTTTTTTTCAGTTTTTCAGACTGAAAATCCATCATGTCTACAGCATTTGGCAGAGCACTGTAGACAAATTCTTGAAACCTAAGAATTGCTCAGGAGTCAAGTTCCCACCCATTATGATGTCAAA
>NW_007005788.1:0-606 GCF_000164805.1 Carlito syrichta
CTTATCCTATAATAAACTGCTCACTCCCTAACTAGCTAGAGGGAATTCTGTTGTCTGTAACTGGAAGCTCAGTGATCCAATATGGTGCTCACACGTTCCAGCTCAAACCTGCCCTCTTCTGGTATGGCCTGTCTCAGACGTACCATCACCATCCTTCTGGGGGTTGTTGTGATACCCCCACCACGTCCCTTCCTTTCTCATCTCTCAGGACGTTCCCTTGATCCGAATTCATGAGGTTTCCTTGCACCTGCTCACTTCTGCCTCCCAGGTGCCCACCAGGCCCAGCCCCCACGCCACCTTTCACTGAGGTGATCTAAGTAGAAATTACCCTGGTCTCCCCTTATTCCCTCAGACACACTCCAAAGCATTCTTTGCCCTGAAGTTGCAGTGGTTTTTGAAAAGCTCAAATCCAACCATGTCTCTGACGGGTGCCCATTGCTCTGAAGTCGGTGTGACACCTCTAATGCAAAAGATCATCACCAGCCCCCTTTCCCTTCTCTTCCTGTGATCCAGCCACCCTGACCCACTGTCCAGTGGTCAGTGAGCGGAGTCCCTCATACCCAGGGCTTTTCCCTCTGGTGGGACTCCTGGCACTGGCTAAGATCC
>NW_007005789.1:0-771 GCF_000164805.1 Carlito syrichta
TGAATGAACGAGTAAATGAAAAAAGTACTCAGTTTACCCCCATGCTCTTAAATGCGAACATTCTAATGTCCAAGTGCAGTGTATCCTCTGTGAAGAGCAGGTGCAAAGATAGACAAGATATAAACATGTTGTCAGAAAAGTTAACAATCAAGTTGAATTAACTGAGGCCTATTCTAAAGTTATGGAATTTCAGTGTTGGAAAGACCTTTACCCCACCTCATTCTAAAATCACTCACTTTTGGTTCACATACAAACTTAAAGCCATAAACACAAACAGTGAGCAAGGAAAAATTAGTAAAAATTTTATAGTAATAAAAATTGGTATGAATTGAGAACAAAATTCTGGTGATACTGATTTCAACAATATGAATAGGTAACTGAATAATTGTTATAGAGTCAAAATATGGACTTAAACCAGTCCACAAAACATAGATTATTAACTCCAAAATGTATTGCTATATCTTGATTACATTATATGCATACATTATATACATACATATATGTGGGTAGTCCCAGAAATGTAGTTTAAAAAAATCAGTTATTAATATATTGCCAAGTTTATGCAAAATAAATAAATAAATAAATAAATAAATGCCCTAAAGATGTAGTTGATCCACTTAGAATGTCTCTACCTTTAATAGAAACTTATAAAACCTGTTGGCCTACCGAGCTTTTGGCAAAGACTTCAAAGATGGCTCAACCTCTTCAAAGATGGGTGAACTATATACTATCATGTATTTGTGATGACAAGGAAAGATTCCTTTTGGATTA
>NW_007005790.1:0-586 GCF_000164805.1 Carlito syrichta
AGTTGTATTGGTATATGAATTATATTTCAATAAAGTTCTCACTAAAAAAAAAAACAGCAAAACAAACAGCAAGCAAAAATCATTAAATCATGTTTATTTTGCTTCATAATTCCACTTCATAATTCCTGGCTATAACTACCTATGACATCTAAGTCAAAAACTGCAGTGTGACAACATTTGAAACATACAAGAAAATTTGGGTCCAAACTAACCTCCAAATGTTCACATTAATTTAGTCTTTCTCATCCATAGACTGAGACATTTCCTAAAGATACTCTGTAGTATTTCTAGAGGTTTGTGCATTCTTCTTCTTGATGATTTTATTCCTTAATCACTAGCACACATTCCCAACTACTCATACCACCTCATTAAGGCCACTGAGTTCTCTCTCTACTCATGACTTTCTGTTTTTTCTCTCCTTCCCTCTTTTGGTTGTTACTAAAACACATGTCTCACTGTATTCGTTAACCATAAAATTCCCACACCAGAAATTTTTCCATGTCAGAATTCAAAGCAAAATTTGGAGTTCTCTTTTTTTCACATGTATATTGACTTAGGAAAGGTCAGCAACTCTTGGCACTCAATA
>NW_007005791.1:0-586 GCF_000164805.1 Carlito syrichta
ATATATTACACTGATAGTTTTTATGCCAATGGGCATTTATTGGTGATGAGCCTACTGGGCCACTTATTTCTTCTAAACGTCTTCTTCAAAACAAAACACTTAAATCAATGGAATGGATAAATGTCTATGCGGAGTAAAACTTGAGAAAAGTATCCAGCATTAAGTCATAAGAAAGTTAGTATGTAGGCTGGGCGTAGTGGCTCACACCTGAAATCCCAACACTGTGGGAGACTGAGGTGGGAGGACTGCTTGAGGACAGATAGTTTAAGAGCTGCCTAGGCAGCACAGTAAGAACTTGCTGTTTCTAAAAAAAAAAAGCCAGCTACTTGGGAGGCCAAGGCAGAAGAGGATCACCTGAGCCTAGGAAGTCAAGGCTGTGGTGAGCCATGTTCTATGTCACTACACTCCAGCCTGGGTGACAGAGTGAGATTCGACTCAAAAAACAAAGTCAAAACGTAAACTCATCTTTCCCCATTTCTTATATAGATTTTAAAAAATTATCAGAAATAATAAGATGCTGGAGGGCAGAACAAATATTAATCTACCTTTTGAAATCAAATATTTTATATTTTCATTAAATTGTTTC
>NW_007005792.1:0-584 GCF_000164805.1 Carlito syrichta
CACTCCAGAGTCTGAGGCTGTAACATCTGAGTAGACAGAAGGACAGGCACACGCCAACATGCCCAGCTCATTTGTGATGGAGGGTAGAGACGAGGTCTTCCCAAGTTGCCCAGATGCATCTCAAACCCAGCCACTGACCTCACCCTCCAATTCATGGGATGATGAGACTGAACCCCCGAACTCGGCCTCTATCCTTCATCAAAAATGAACAAGAAGGCCTGGTGTGGCGGCCAATGTCTGGAATCCCAAAATTCTGGGAGGCTGAGGTGGGAGGATGGCTGGAACCCAGGAACTCAAAGCCAGCTGGGGCCACACAGGGAGACCCCATATCCTCCCCCATCCAAACATAAGGTCTGGAATCATGGTGCCCTTAGTCCCAGCCACAAAGGAGACTGAGGTGGGAGGATCACCGAAGCATGTGATTTTGAGACTGATGGTGAATGACAGTCGTGTCCCTGGGCCCCAGCCTGGGCAAAAAAGCCAGACCCTGTCTCCAAAATATCAGAATCGTACACAGATTCTCAACTGCACATGATGTGTTCAAAGGACGACTGCCTTTTGAGCCAGGAAAAATGAGACTGGGG
>NW_007005793.1:0-6303 GCF_000164805.1 Carlito syrichta
GGCATGTGCCAGCATATCTGGTTAATTTTTTGATTTTTTGTAAAGATGAGGTCTCACTGTGTTGCCCAGGCTGGTCTCAAACTCCTGGGCTCAAGCAATCCACCCACCTCGACTTCCTAAAGTGCTGGGCTTACAGGTGTGAGCCACTGTGCTGGACCTACTTTTGACTTTTTAATAACTGCCGGTCTGGCTAGTGTGAGATGATACCTCATTGTGGTTTTGACTTGCATTTCTCTGATGATTACTGAGCGATGTTGAGCATTTTTTCAAATGTTACTTAATTTTAATTAAATTAAAACAGCCACACATGGCTAGGGGCTACCATATTGGTCTGCAACACTTTAGATGCCCCAAGTTATTTCAATTTGACTTTAGGATAATTCTCACGATGCTATTTTTTAACAGCTGAAGTCTCCATTCCCTTATGCTTGGGAGAAAACAGTGCACTCTCATTCCCTGAGGACACTCATTTACCCTGAATAAGCTATTCTAGATTGGATTTGGGGGTACAGGACAAGTCTGGTGGGACTGAGCCTGATCAGCCAGCTAAGCCCCAGACCCTTCCAATCTTCCAGACTTGAAAAAAGTCTGTTTGAGGTTGACATTGGTGGAGGACAAAATAATAAGCAGTGACGTGACTCTGGGTGCCTGATATGGGCTTAAGTATGCCCCCCAAAATTCCTATGCTGAAGCCCTAATATGACTATATTTGTTTTTTGTTTGTTTGTTTTTAGTTGGAGTCTCACTCTGTAGCCCAGACTGGAGTGCAGTGGCCGCTCCCGGCCAATGCACCCTCAACCTGCTGGGCTCCCGCCATCCTTCCGCCTCAGCCTTCCAAGTAGCTGGAACTACGGTGTGCGCTACCACACCCAGCTAGTTTTTTACTTATTGTAGAGAAAAGATCTCACCAAGTTGCCCGGGTGGATCTCGAACCCACAGGCTCAGGCAATCCATTCATCTCAGCCTCCGAAAGTCCTAGGATTACAGGCTGAGCCATGGAGCCCGGCCATATGACTATATTTGGACATAAGGCCCTTAAAGAGGCACTTATGGTTAAATGAGGCCCTAAGCATAGGGCCCCAATCCAATATGACAGGTCATTTCTAAGAGAGACACAGGGAGGCAGGGAGGTGTACGCAGAGGAAAGCCATGGGAGGACATAGCAAGAAAGCTGCTGTCTGCAAGCCAAGGAAAGAGGCCACAGGAAAAACCAAACCTGCTTGACCTTGAACTTCCAGCCTCCAGAACTGTGAAAAAATAAACTTCTGTCATCTAAGCCCCTCAGTCTGTGGTGGCTTTGTTATGGCAGCCCGAGCAGAGTACAGTACTCTCAGGAAAGACAGGCCCAGGGCCCTGGCCAGCCTCTCCATGATGGGATGTACCCCAGTAACTGAGGGCAAAAGCCCCCTCAAAACCAGACCTGGCAGTGACTCTGCCACATCCAGGCCCTCAAGTTATCATCCTGGTTGCTGCCGTCCAAGTGCCTCTCTGCACTCCCCAACTCTGCCCCCACCCTCTTATGACCTAGAGGCCCCAACTCCAGGCTTTCACGCAGACCCTGCCACGTCCCTACGAAGTCCTCCCTATAAACAAGACTCTTCCTTCCCCCCTTCCCTCCTGCACCCATTCCACCTCCTATATGGCCCTGTATCTCCTTCTGTGGATTTCCATCCTTTGTTGGGTGTTTCCAGTGTGCGTGTCCTGTGCATCTTACTTTCCTTGCTGGACTTTAATTATTCTAGCATTCAAGGCCCTTCACAAGTTTGCTCAACTTACCTCTCCAGCTTTTCTCCCAACTGTGCCAAACCAGCAGTGATCTACTTGCCACCCCTTGAACATAACACTATTCTTGAAGCACTCCAAAACTTCCCACTTTAAGGCCACTTGAAATGCCACCTCAGCCCGGCACGGTGACTCATGCCTATAATCCCAGCACTTTGGGAGGCCAAGGTGAGAGGACTGCCTGAGCCCACAAGTTCAAGACCAGCATGGGCAACTTGGCAATACCTCATCTCTACAATAAATCAAAAAATTAACCAGACATAGTGGTGCATGCCTGTAGTTCCAGCTACTTGGAAGGCTGAGGCAGAAGGATCACCTGAGCCCAACAGGTCAAGGCTGCAGTGGCCACAGGCGTGCCACTGCACTCCAGCCTGGGTAACAGAGTGAGACTCTGCCTCAAAAAATGAAAATAAAAATAATTTTAAAAATAAAAATTTAAATAAGAAAAAAGAAATACCACCTCCTCCAGAGAGCCTTCCCCAACTGCCTCAGCTAAATATACAGTGAAACAATGGTTTCTAGCCCTGTGCAATCACTCCACAGTGCTGCAGCATGGGCCACTCACCACTTAACACCATAGTCTGGCAGTAGATGAGAAAGGAATCCAAGGTCCGAAAAGGTGCAATGCTGCAATGCCACTCTGTTGTTTACCATTTGTAGTCAGTAGCTTCTCGACAGGTTCAAGGGCAGAGTCCCCAACAGGCACCCCCGCCTCCCCTCAGATGCCAGTCCCAAGCTCAGGGGTCTCCAGGCCACTTGCACTGCTGACCAAATGGCTATAAGTTCAAAGGTTCCCGCAACCCCCTCAGGTTGGACAATTTTGCTAGAACTTCACAGAACTCAGGGAAACACACTTATGATTAGAGCTTTATTATAAAGGATACCAATCAGAACCAGTCAGAGGAAGAAAGCTGAAGGTGAGGTCTGGGAGCATCCCAAACACAGCTGTGTCCTCTGCCCATAGAATCAGGACACGTCACCCTTCCAGCACAACCATGTGTTCACCAACCAGGAAGAGGACTGTGGTGTCAGACATTTTTCTCAGGGTTTTCTTTTGTGGGCATGATGGAGTCAAACCATAGGCCACTTGGATCAACTCAACCTCTGGCCCCTCTTCCCTCCCTGGAGATCAGTGGCCATCACCAACTCAGCGTCCCAGCCATCTATCCATACACTCCGTCTTTCTGGCACAGTCGGCCTCCATCCTCAGTCAAATCCTAGCATGTATCCCAGGTGCAGTCTCAGATCAACATTTCAGTTTAAACTCGGCTGTGCTCTAGGGGCAGATGGCAACTGAAATTCAGGTGAGGTTTGAGGAACCCACCATGAACAACAAACACACTCTCCTCACTAGGGAAATTCCAAGGATTTCATTTCCCTCTCCGTATCTGAAGACAAGGCAAAGTCCTTTACCGTACAATGAACAAGGAGGGTTTGACTAAAAATCTCATTAATTTTGGAAGCTGGAGAAAGCCTGTCTCCCAGGAGACGGGAAGACCATGTGTTTCTCCTTCAGGTGGTCTCCAGATCTGCTTTGCTCCCAACTCGGTCCACCTCCCCAGCCCTGGGCACCCACGTAGCCACCCAGCAGACATGAAAAGTGAGTGAGCCACCAGGCTCCCAAGCACCCATACCTGCTTCCCATGATGCCGTGACCATCACACAAGCTACTGGACAGCCGAAGGCCCCACGGCTTTGATAAGGCAATGGGAGACCTGCTACATCCTCCCAACCCCAGAGGATACTTTGCAAACAATGAGGTAAGGGGAAGAACTCTACACAACTGCCTCCCCGAACATGCAGAATCAGGAGTGGGGAAAGGCACTAAGACAAAGGGTTGAGGGGATTTTAATGCTTAGACTGGAAAAAAAATTCCAGGCTGGATTTTTCATAGTTATTCGTCCATGTCTGGCACGGCAGGAATCTGCCCCCATCCTGGCCACAGGTGGAAGCCTGGACTCACGAGGCAAGGTCTGCAGAGTGGAGAGGGGCTTCCCTTGTAGTGCTGTGACCCCCCCAACCTGAGGCGAGAAGGCAAGAAAGGTATGTAGTGAGCACCCACGTGCCAGGCCTACGTCAGGCCCTTGCAGGTCTTATCTCAGTGAAACCTTGCTCCAGCCCCAGGAGGTGGCACCCCCATCTTACAGATGAGGATCCTGAGGCTCAGAGAGGCCAGTTTGTCCATGACCAAGTTCATGAGTCTCAGGGCTGGGATGAGAATCCAGGTCCTCTGACCCTCTTTCTGCCACACTGAGTTCTTCCTCTGCTCTAGCCTCAGTCCCACAAGAAGTTTGCTCGTGATGTCATGTCTCAGGCTCTGTCCTGGTCCCTGTGAGGAAAAGTCTAGGCTCGGGAAGCTGTTCTAGAAGAATGGGCGGGGATCCTGGCAAGATATTTCCTCAGAAACACCAACCAGGACCTGAGAAGTCCAAGGTCGCTCTCCGTGGAAGAGTCTGCCAAGGAAACGAGGTAGAGCAGTCTACTTGCAACACCGCATGCCTGCTGGTTGCCGGGCATCAGACACCACAGAGGGTGCTCAGAGGAAGTGAAGAAAGCAGGGATCAGGAGGGCGGGCAGGAGTAGTGTCAAAATACCGCAGTGGTTGGAAGACGTGTCCGAAATCCAGGCAGACATGTCCCAGCAGCCAAACAGCCCAGGGGACCTTCTGCTCCAGCACAGGAGGAGCACTGGCAGCTGTTGCAAGGATGACTCAGAGGCCTTGGGTGTCCCATCCAGTCCCAGAACACTCATTTCGACAGCAGTGGCAGCAGCCCCAACTCCTCCAGCCTCTCCCTGGCCACCGCCTCCCAGCCCTTGTTGGCCTGCGGATTCCAGGGAGAAGGGTGCAGGAGCCCCTCCACCTGGACCTCCGGAGTCAGGCCAGCCAGAGCCCGCCGTGCCCGCTGATCCGCCAGCCGCCCCATTCCCACCACCAGCCACACCCCCAGCAGCTGCACCTGCCGGCAGAGGGCCGCCTCACAGAGCCTGAGAAGCTGTTCTCGCTGCCTGGCAGGCAGCTTCGGCAGAGGTGAGGTTGCGCCCGCTGGAAGCCAGGAAGAGCAGAGGACACAGGTTATGGACAAAGCAGTGACAGAAGAAGACCTCAGGCTGTCCACAGAGGTTCTGGGAAAAGCCCCAGAATCAGGCACCACTCACCTCTGACTGTGGGCACTCTAGTCCCAGCACCGGTCGCTTAGGGTGCTCCTGGGGAGGAGTCAGCACCAGCCCCTGAATGCTCAACCAGTCCTGGACCATGTTTACTTCCCCAAAGGGCACCTGTGAGGAAGGAGAGAGCCGTGAGGGGCTTCCAACTGGGGCCTGAAGCCAGGGGTCTCGCCTAAGTGACCCCTTCCCACCTTCCAGGAGGATTCAGCCTGGGCCCCTACCCTCACCTTCACCTGAAGGCCTCATACAGGGAGTCCGGGCCCTGTGGCTAGAGCCTGTCCATCTCTCTCCAGTTCCTCACTGTAGACTGTGGCCCAGAAGAATCTACTTGTCTGCCTCTGCCCCAACTAGCCTTTGGGACCAAGCACAGGGAGTACAATGAGAAACCCAGCCCTACACGGGTCTCACTGGTTAGTAATGGGGACAGACAAATGGCCAAGAAAGAAAGGCAGCCAGAGTCAAGGAGGCACAAGGACAGAGCTGACCACGCTCACCGGCTGCCCTCCCAGCCCCAAGACTCAGGCTGTCATTTCCATCGATCATCATCGATCACCTTTCATCACCCAGTTGGGGTCAATAAAAGCAGCTGAGCCTCCTGCCCTGAGGACCCTTCCCCTCCCCCACATGCCAAGCACCCCCACCGAGGGGCAGTCACTCATCCTGAGCCCTGAGAGGCAGGCAGGCTGGCCCTGGAGCCCGGTGCTGCTGTGAACCTCTCCCCAGCTGAGAAAGAAACCCAGGTGGCCGGAATGCCCCACGTGTCTTCCATACCCACCTGTCAGCCAGGCTCCTCTCAGGACCCAGCAGTCCTAGCCCTCTTCTGACCTCAACCACACACTAGGGACAGGGGAGATCCGGCAAGGCAAGGATGGAGTTGGAGGAAGGAAGGGCTTTCAGAGGTAATTAGCGGCCAGCTCTTGGGGAAATCAGAACTACCATTAATGTGCTTGGTTAATTATGGGCAGAGAGACCAGGAGAGTGTCTGCAACCACAGGAGCCTGTGTGTGCTAGGAGAGGACGGGGCGGGGACCTGCACAGCCATGCACATGCTCCTCCACACACACCAAGGCAGTGGACAAAGCAGTGATGGAAGAAGACCTCAGGCTGTCCACAGAGATTCTGGAAAAAGCCCCTGGACTCCCACTCCCCCACCCCCTACACTCCCCACCCCACTCCACCTGCCAGGGAAGCCAAGCCCCTTACCCCAGTGTGGGCCATGCCGAAAGGCCCTGGGTTCATACCCAGGAAAAGCACTTCCTTGGGGCCTTGGCAGAAGCAAATCATGTAGTTGCGATGCAGCTCCCATGCATACTCCACAGGGTTGTAGATGATGCCCACAGGCTCCAAAAATTGCAG
>NW_007005794.1:0-544 GCF_000164805.1 Carlito syrichta
CAACCAAAAAAAAAAAAAAAAAAAAAAAGGAGATTGAGTCTCTAGCATTCAATGGCCCAGTTTAAGAATCTTTGTACTGGCTGAGATTTCCAGATATGTTGCTTACTCGCTGTGTGTGGCGACCTCTCAGATCTTGCTTCTCGGGGACCCCCTTCATCTCCAGAGCCCCACTAACACATCCCACTGAGTCAGAGCTGTGGCTCCCAGTGCCCACAACTCCTTTCTGCAATGTTCCTTGGCCGAGTCTTAGTCCAAACTTTTAAACTGATCCTATTTACAACCCAACCATTCCTTGCTTCTCCTTTCACTTCTAAACATACCACCAATCGGCAAGGCTACAGTAGTTTCCCCTTATCAGCAGTTTCGGTTAACCATGGTCAACTGTAGTCTGTAAAATAAAATATTTTGAGACAGATCACAGTCACATAACTTTATTACAATATATTGTTACAATTGTCCCATTTTATTATTAGCTATTGTTAATTTCTTACTGTGCTTCGTGTGTGTGTGTGTGTGTGTGTGTGTGTGTGTGTGTGTGTGTGAG
>NW_007005795.1:0-527 GCF_000164805.1 Carlito syrichta
ATTGAAAGGAGTGGAATTGAATGGAGTGGAAAGGAATGAAGAGGAATGGAATGGAATGGAATGGAGTGGAATTGAATGGAGTGGATTGGAGGGGAATGGTATGGATTTGAACGGAATGGAATGGAGTTGGGAAGAATGTAGAAGAATGGAATGTAATGGAAAGTATTGGAATGGGACTGAATGTAGACGAATGGAATGGTAAGGAATGGAATAGAATGCAATGAAATCAAAAGGAATGGAACAGAGTGGAATTGAACTGAACGGAGAGGACTGGAGTGGAATGGAATGGAAAGGAATGGAAGAGAGAGAGGAATGGAATGAAATGTAGAGAATTGAAATGGAATATGTGGAATGGAATGGAATGGTGTGGAATGTAGATGCATGGAGTGGAATGGAAAGGAATGGAAAGGAATGGAATGGAGTCAAGAGGGATGGAATGTAATGAAATTGAATGACATGTAATGGAATGGAAGGGGATGAAAAGGAATGGAGAGGAATTGAATGGAATGGAATGGAGAGGATGGGAA
>NW_007005796.1:0-654 GCF_000164805.1 Carlito syrichta
CTGCAGTTTTATGAAACATGCAGTTATATTTTTAGGCTTGACTACACCAAACACTTGTAAAAAAGGTTATTTTTTGGAACAGCAGATAGAGTTACCAGGCAACTTAACTTTTGTTCTCACTCACATTTTGTGCTCAATGTGTACAATTGAATTTACTTAAATTAAAAGTACAGTGATTCTATTGCTTATAAAAGTCTGTTGAAAGGTATATCATCCTGCATACAGGTATTATGATTGCTATTAACAAAAGAATCAATTATAAGAACTAGAAATTTGGAGAAGAGAGTTTTATTTTTTATAAAGGATTGTAGCCTTCAAGGACCAAAAGCAAGCACTTTGGAGAAAAAAAGGAAAGACTTATATTTATGCCTAATGAGATTAGCTATACATATATATATTCAGTAAGCTGTAGGAGAATCTTATGACTATTTATGAGGAATTCTAATATATGTGTACTGAAAAACATATATGTTAGGGCAGAGATTTAACATTTAAATGTATTACAAATAGACCCTATACTGGTGAAACCCCCCAAAACTTGAATTCCATCACCTTCCAAGTACTCTCTGTTTGATGTGATACACCTACAGCGATACTTTTTCCACTGCTCAAAACAGTTTTGGGATTTGTCAGTTTTGATGCTTCTTGGTACTT
>NW_007005797.1:0-526 GCF_000164805.1 Carlito syrichta
CTCTTTAAAAATGTTTTGATTAAAAAAATACATAACATGGCTGGGTGTGGTGGCTCACGCCTGAAATCCCAGCACTTTGGAAGGCAGAGGTGAGAGGATTGCCTGAACTCAGGAATTCGAGACCAACCTGAGCAACATGGTGAGACCTTATCTCTACAATAAATAAAAAAATTAGCTGGGCGTGGTGGCACATGCCTGTAGTCCCAGCTACTTGGAAGGCTGAGGCAAACGGATAGCCTGAGCCCAGCAGGTCGAGGATGCAGTGGCCGTGAGCATGCCACTGCACTCCAGCTTGGACGACAGAGTGAGACTCCAACTCAAAAAAGGAAAAAAAATACATATTTTCTGTTACAGTGGAAATTACTTTTGAAGAAGATAACAATAATTAAAGCTGTCAATTCTCCCTAAATCATTCCCTACTTTTATTTTCTAATAAAAGTGCCGACACGGTGTTGATCCAAGTAGAAAAGTGGTTCTCAGGTTGGCATGGCAACACCACGCAGAGCAGCTAGGACTGTGCCGAACA
>NW_007005798.1:0-1337 GCF_000164805.1 Carlito syrichta
TCCTAGCTAGCCAGCTGACATAATCAGCTGTAATATCTAGAGAGCCAGATGGTTGCCCATCTGACTTAAATGACGTTTTAACTAGCTAGCCAGCAGGCTTATCAACTGACTTAGCGTGCTGACTTAACTAACTAGCCAATCGACTAGCCAGCTCTCTTAATTAGCTGACTTAACTAGCTGGCCACCTGGGAAGGCAGCTGACTTTATTTCCTAGCTATCTAGCTAGCCAGCAGCCTAGCCATCTGAATTAACTAGCTGACTTAATGAAGTAGTCAGTTTGACTGCCATCAAACATAACTAGCTCTCTACTTAACTAGACAGCTGGATAGCCAACTGACCTAACTAGCTGTTAAAACTAGAAAGACTAATGGCTAGCCAACGAACTTAACAAACTACCTACCTACATAGCCCGCTGGTTTACCAGATGACTTAACAACCTAACTATCTATCTAACCAGCTACTCAACGAGCTGACTTAAATAGGTGACTTATCAAGTTAGCCAGCTGGCTAGCCAGCTGATTTAACTAGAGAGCTGCCATCATAGGCAGCTGGCTAGCCAGGTGATTTAACTAACTGACTTAACCACCTATCCAGCTGACTTAACTAGCTGATGTAACAAGCTGGCTACTTAGTTCTCCAGCTGAGTTAACTAGCTGATTTAACAAACTAGCTACCGAGCTAGCCAGCTGGCTGGTCAGTGACTTAACTATCTGACTTAATTAACTAGCCAGCTGGATGGCCAGCAGAATTATAGAACTGACTTAACCAGTTAGCCAGTTAACTAACTAGCTGACTTAACTTGCTAGCTATCTAAGCAGCCAACTGAGAAGACAGCTGAATTATCAGACTGACTTAACTAGCTAGCCAGATGGCTAGCCAGCTGATTTAATGAGCTTACTATCTAGCCAGCCAGCTGGCTAGCTATCTGACTTAGCTAGTTCACTTAATCAGTTAGCCAGCTGTCTATCAGGCTGCCTTAACTGCCTAGCTACCTAGCTAGACAGCTGGATAGCCTGCTGACTTAACTAGCTAACTACATACATAGCCTGCTGTCTTGCCAACTGACTTAACTACCTAGCTTCCTAGCTATCCAACTTGTTAGTGAGCTGACTTAACAAGGTTACTTAACTAGCTATCTAACTGGCAAGTCAGTTTACTTAATTAGCCAGCTACACGGCTAGGTAGCTGACTAGTCAGCTGAGTTAATTCACTGATTAAATAGCAAGCAAGCTGACTTAACTAGCTGAGTAACCAGCTAGCTACCTAGCTAGCCAGCTGGCTTACTAGCTGACTCAACTAGCTAGCTATATTGCTGACCAGCTGACTAAACTAGTTGA
>NW_007005798.1:1357-2251 GCF_000164805.1 Carlito syrichta
TACTTAACTCGTTAGCTCATGAGCTAGCTAGCTGGCACAACCAGCTGACTTAAATCGATTACTAGCTAGGTAGCTAGCTAACTCAACCAGCTGACTTAACTCGTTAGCTAACTAGCTAGCTATCCTACACAACCAGCTGAATAAACCCGTTTCCTAACTTGCTAGCTAGCTGACTCAACCAAGACTTAATATATTAGTTAAGAACCAAACTACCTGACTCAACTTGCTAACTTAACTGGTAAGTTATCTAGCTAGCTGTCTTAACAACCTGACGTAATTAGAAAACTGACTTAACTACCTGACTTAACTGGCAGAGTTAAGTACTTAGCTAGCTAACTTTATGTGAATTTAATTGTTAGCTAACTACTTAATTAGCTGAATAATTAGCTGACTTAATTAATTAGTTAACTAGTCATGAAGCAGACTTAAGTAGCTGACTAAAATAGTTAGCAAACAAGAGATTTGGCCAGCAGACTTAGCTGGCTAACTGGTTATCTAGCTGACTTCTCTAACTCACTTAACTAGTTGGATAACGAGATAGCTAGCTGACTTAACAAGTTGGTTAACAAGTTAGCTAACTGTTTTAACTAGTTGGAAAATGAGATAATAGGCTGACTTAACTTATTGGTTAACGAGTTAGCTAGGGGACTTAACTTGGCCTATGAGTCAGCCGACTAGTTAGCTGGTTTAATAAGTTGGCTGAGTACTCGACCGACTTGTTTGCTGGCATAAATTGTTGACCCAATAGTCGGCCATCTATTTAACTGGATTAACTCTTTGACATGTGGCCCACTAGTTAGCTAGGTTAACTAGTTGGCTGATAATTTGCTGTCATAACTAGCCATCCAACTAGTTAGCTGACCTACTAGTCGGCAGACTAGTTAGCTGATGTAA
>NW_007005798.1:2271-5667 GCF_000164805.1 Carlito syrichta
CCTAGCTAGACAGCTGGATAGCCTGCTGACTTAACTAGCTAACTACATACATAGCCTGCTGTCTTGCCAACTGACTTAACTACCTAGCTTCCTAGCTATCCAACTTGTTAGTGAGCTGACTTAACAAGGTTACTTAACTAGCTATCTAACTGGCAAGTCAGTTTACTTAATTAGCCAGCTACACGGCTAGGTAGCTGACTAGTCAGCTGAGTTAATTCACTGATTAAATAGCAAGCAAGCTGACTTAACTAGCTGAATTAACCAGCTAGCTACCTAGCTAGCCAGCTGGCTTAACTAGCTGACTCAACTAGCTAGCTATATTGCTGACCAGCTGACTAAACTAGTTGACTTAACTAGCTAGCTAGCTGACATAACTAGCTGATTTATATAGCTAGCTTCCTAGCTAGCCAGCTGATTTAATTACCTGATATAACTAGCTAGCCAGATGGATAGCCATCTGACTCGACTAGGTTTTTAACTAGCTAAGCATCTGGATAGCCAACAGACTTAAAGAGCTGTCTTAACTTGCTAGCCAGTTGGTTGCCAGCTGACTTAACTAGCTGACGTAAACAGCTAGTCAGTTGCCTAGCCAGGTGACTTAAGTAGCTGCCTCTCTATCTAGCCAGCTAGCTAGACAGCTGACTTACCTAGATGACTTAAGTTAGCAAGCTGGGTAGCCAGCTCATTTCACTAGCTAGCTACCTACCTAGCCAGCAGGCTAACCAAGTGACTTAATTAGATTATTTGAACTGCTAGACTGCTGGCTAGCAAACTGAGTTATCTAGCTAGCTACCTAACTAGCCAGCTGCCTTGCCAGCTCTCTTAACTAGCTGAATTAACCAGCTATCCAGCTGGTTAGCCAAATGACATAACTAGTTCACTACCTAGCTAGCCAGATAGCTAGCAATCTGGACTTGACTAGCTGACTTAACTAGCTAGCTACCTAGCTAGCCAGCTGACTTAAGTAGTTAGCTAACTAGCTAGCTGAATAGCTAGCCAGCTGAATTAAATAGTTAGCTGCCAGCTAGCTAGCTGACTTAACCAGGTAGCTAACTAGCCACCTTACTCATTATCTAATGCACTAGCTAGGTGACTTAATTATCTTACTTAACTCGTTAGCTCATGAGCTAGCTAGCTGGCACAACCAGCTGATTTAAATCGATTGCTAGCTAGGTAGCTAGCTAACTCAACGAGCTGACTTAACTTGTTAGCTAACTAGCTAGCTATCCTACACAACCAGCTGAATAAATCCGTTTCCTAACTTGCTAGCTAGCTGACTCAACCAATGCTTAATACATTAGTTAAGAACCAAACTACCCTGACTCAACTTGCTAACTTAACTGGTAAGTTATCTAGCTAGCTGTCTTAACAACCTGACGTAATTAGAAAACTGACTTAACTACCTGACTTAACTGGCAGAGTTAAGTACTTAGCTAGCTAACTTTATGTGAATTTAATTGTTAGCTAACTACTTAATTAGCTGAATAATTAGCTGACTTAATTAATTAGTTAACTAGTCATGAAGCAGACTTAAGTAGCTGACTAAAATAGTTAGCAAACAAGAGATTTGGCCAGCAGACTTAGCTGGCTAACTGGTTATCTAGCTGACTTCTCTAACTCACTTAACTAGTTGGATAACGAGATAGCTAGCTGACTTAACAAGTTGGTTAACAAGTTAGCTAACTGTTTTAACTAGTTGGAAAATGAGATAATAGGCTGACTTAACTTATTGGTTAACGAGTTAGCTAGGGGACTTAACTTGGCCTATGAGTCAGCCGACTAGTTAGCTGGTTTAATAAGTTGGCTGAGTACTCGACCGACTTGTTTGCTGGCATAAATTGTTGACCCAATAGTCGGCCATCTATTTAACTGGATTAACTCTTTGACATGTGGCCCACTAGTTAGCTAGGTTAACTAGTTGGCTGAATAATTTGCTGTCATAACTAGCCATCCAACTAGTTAGCTGACCTAACTAGTCGGCAGACTAGTTAGCTGATGTAAATTGTTGACTGAGAAGTTGGCCCACTAGCCGTCCAATTGGTTGGCTAACTTAACTAGTTGGATGGCTAGTAGGTTGACCGGTTACCTGACATAACTAGTCAGTCAGCAATTAAGCCGACAGGTTAGCTGACTTAACTAGTCAACCAGCGAGTAAGCCTACTTCTCAGCTGAAGTAACTAGTTCACCGGTGAGTGAGATGATTGGTCAACTGACTTAACTAGTCAGCCAATAGGCAAGTTGACTTGGCAGCCAAATTAGCAAGTCGGCCATCATGTGAGATCACTGGTCAGCTGAATTTAGTCGACTGGCAAGTGAGCCAACTGCTCAGACTTAACTAGTCGGCCGGTGTGTCAGTCGACCAGTGAGTGGACTTAACTAGTGTGCCAGCGAGTAAGCCGATGCGTGAGCTGTCTTAAATATTCGGCTGGTGAGTGAGCCGACCTTTGAACTGACTTAACCAGTTGACTGGCGAGAAAGCTGACTAGTCTGCTGACCTGTTGGCCTGTGAGAGAGTTGACAAGTTAGTTGACCTGTTGGCTGGCAAGTGACTCGACTAATTTGTTGACTGGTTGGCAGGCGAGTGAGCTGAATATTTAACTGTCCTGATGGAAAGCGAACTTGCCCACTGGTTAGCTGACCATCTAGTTAGCCAAGTAACTAGCTGGTATGCTAGCTGAATTATCTAGCTAGCTGACTAGCTAGCTGGCAATCTAACTGAAATAAGTTGCTAGGAATCAAGCTATCTAGCTGTCTAGCAAGGTGACTTTACTAGGTACCTAGCTGGTTACTTAGCTGGCTAGCTGACTTAATTATCTATCTGACTAGCTAGGTGACTAACTAGTTGACTTATCTAGCTATTTCACAAGCAACCGTACTAGCTAGCTGAATTAACTAGATAACTGAATAGTTAGCTGACTTGCTAGCTGACTTAACTAGCTAGCTGGCTAGCTAGCTAACTTAACTAGCTGACTAGCTAGTTGACTGGCTAGCTGGCTAGCCAGCTGACTTAACTAGATAAATACCTTGTTGGCTAGACGGCTAGCCAACTGGCTTAACTAGCGAGCTACCTGGTTTGCTAGCTAGCTAGAAAGCCCAGCAAGCTAGATTACAGACTGTCGACCTGGCTAGCCACCTGGCTTAAATAGCCAGCCATCTGGCTGGACAGTAGGATAGAAAGCTGGCTTAACTAACCAGCCACCCTGGTGTTTATCTGCCTAGCAAGTCGTCATAATTATTTGGCCACCTACCTGAACAGCATGCTAACCAGCCATCTGAACATGCCAGCCTTCAAGGAAGCCAGCTGGCTAACCATCTGTCTTAACTAGCTATCTTAATTTGATAGCCATCTGGCTAGCCAGCTTAATTAACTAGCTAGCCAACTAGCTAGTCTGTCAG
>NW_007005799.1:0-519 GCF_000164805.1 Carlito syrichta
ACCTCAGCCTCCCAAAGGCACGGGATTACAGGCTGAGCCACCGAGCCCGGCTGATCATTAGTCTTATAGAAGCTTTCCTCTAATGGGATAACTGTGGTGAAACATTTTCCTCATCCTGTACTATGTAAATATCAGTTTTAACAAACGAATTACAGGCAAGTTGATCTTCTTTGTGTTCTGACCTCGCTTATACTATAGCAATATTGAACCTATTATATTTTTTATGATCAAGCAACAGGGCAGCAGATTACCAATGCATTGTCCAGGGTGAGCCCTTCCTTCTGCCTCCTCCAACCTGGCATTGAATTTCAATACCCAGGGCTGCCCTGGAAAACAGAGCTGGGAGCCTCTGTACCCTCCTTGCCTTTGATGAAGACTTGCGATGGGCTGGTTGTAATGGCATGTTATGCTTTGAGAAGTTCTTTTTCTCCTTTTGTGCTTGATTTCCCTTTCAAAACTTGTAAAATAATAACCCTATGGATTTATCCCTCACGGCAATGAAGGAGATACATAGAATAA
>NW_007005800.1:0-561 GCF_000164805.1 Carlito syrichta
AACAATGCTGCAATAAACATACGTGTGCAAGTATCTTTTTCATAGAGTGACCTGAGTTTTTCTAGATCTATTCCCAGTAGGGGGATTGCAGGGTCATATGGAAGGTTGATTTTCAGAACTTTTAGGAATCGCCACACTGATTTCCACAGAGGCTGAACTACTTTGCACTCCCACTGAGAGTGCAGAAGTGCTCCCTTTTCACCACATCCTGTCCAGCATCTGTTATTTTCTGAGTTACTGATGATGGCCATTCTGACTGGAGTTAGGTGGTATTGCAGTGTAGTTTACTTTGCATCTCTTTAGTGACTAGTGAGGCTGAACATTTTTTCATATATCTGTTGACTGCTCTTATGTTTTCTTTTGAAAAGTGTCTATTTATAACTTTAGCCCACTTTGTAACAGGGTTGTTTGCTTTTGTTTTTTTTTTTTTTTTTCAGCATGTTTGAGTTCCTTATAGATTCTTGATGTTAGGACTTTGTCAGACATGGAGTTGGCAAATATTTTTTCCCAGTCTGTGGGCTGTCTCCTTGCTCTCTTGATGGCTTCTTTGGCTTTGCAGAA
>NW_007005801.1:0-525 GCF_000164805.1 Carlito syrichta
ACGGCCCAGCGACCCGTCCAGTGCCGTTCCCCGCCCGGGCTGCTGGGCCAGGCGGCCTGGAAGATGTGGAGCGCGGGGGCGAAGGCGGACGCCAGGGCGGGGGCTGGAGGGGACAGTCTCTCAGGTCCGGGCTTGCCGGGGTGGGACCGGCCCGCACCGTGTCATCGGCCAGGTGTCCTCCGCGCCGCCTGAGAGGCCGGAACCTCGGCTCTGGCCCTGCGTCCAGGACGCGCCGCTTGGCCTTTGGCGCGAAGGCTGGAAGCCAGACCCAGGCATGGCTGCTTCCTTCCCCAAACCCTGACCCTGGAGAGCCCTCGGTCCCCGCTGCCGGTCCTCGCAACACAATGTCCTGTACCTGGCGGGGCGGCCCACCCGAAGCACCTGGGTGCAGAGCCCGGTACGTGGAGCTCTTCCCCCAGGCCTGAGCCCCCGACCCTTCTGCTCCTCCACCTCAGGTGTTGACCTCTCCCAGCCCCACCCACCACTTCCCGGTCAGAGAACAGGATGCCCGCCCCCTCCCCTAGG
>NW_007005802.1:0-501 GCF_000164805.1 Carlito syrichta
ACATCAAGTAAAATTGCTTAAATAATAACATCAACTTCTGATATTATTATTGTTGTTGTTGTTAATAAATTACTTTAGGTAAATTATCTCACTAAACTTTCACAATAACTCTATAAGCTATTATTTAATCCCATTTTACAGATGGGGCAATACTCTGAAAGGTTAAGTAATTTGTTCAAGACCACATGTGACCCGTAAGTGTCACAGTTGAAATGGAAATCAAGGTGGCAAAGATCTGGTTGGAGTATGAGATTCTCTGCATGGGTGAGTGCACAAAAGAACTAATCTGCATCCATTTCTGTGTGCAAGTGGGTGAACGAATGTCCAACTGAGGGGAAACATAGGATCAAGCACTCCCAGGGTCCCCTGCAGAAATGGCTGCAATTTGCCACTGCTCTGAATTCCGCACCTGCTGCACACAAAAGGATCCACCATCCCTGGGGCAACTCTTGGGACAAGGCAGAAGAGATAAACTGCCTCTTGACACCTGGTACCTGGACC
>NW_007005803.1:0-735 GCF_000164805.1 Carlito syrichta
TATGTCAGTTGGTAACTAGTTAAGCCTGCTAGTTATGGCAGCTGGCTAGCTAGATAGCTAGCTAGGTAGCTAGATGGTTAAGACAGCTAGTTAATCCAGCTGTCTAGCTAGGCAGATAGCTGGTTAAGTAAACTAGTTAAGTCAGCTTACTATCTAGTAAAATCAGAGATTTAAGTCAGCTGGCTAGCCAGTTGCCTAGCTGGGTAGCTAGCTACTTAAGTCAGCTGGCTAGCTAGTTAGCTAGCGAGTCAAGTAACCTAGTTAAATCGGCTCACTATCCAGCTGGTTAGCTAGGTAGCTTGGTAGTTATGTCAGCTGGCAAACCAACGGGCTACCTAGGTCGCTAGCTAGTTAAGACAGCTGGCTATCGATTTGGCTAGCTAGGTAGCTATGTAAGTCTGCTAACCAGCTGGCTAGCTACTTAAGACTCCTAGTTAAGTCAGCTGCCTAGACACCTGGCTAGCTAGGTCGCTAGATAGTTAAGTCAGATGTTTAGCCCACTGGCTAGATAGTTGAGTCACCTAGTTAAGTGAGCTGGCTAGGCAGCTGGATTGCTATATAGCAAGTTTATTCAGCTGACCAGCAAGCAGCCAGCTATTTAAGTCAGCTAGTTTAGTCATTTGACTAGCCAGCTTGCTAGCTATGTAGTAAGCCAGTTAACTCATTTGGCTAGCAAGCTGGTGAGCTAGTTAAGTCAGCTCGTTAAGTCAGCTGGCTAGTCAGCTAGCTAGCTAT
>NW_007005803.1:1618-12952 GCF_000164805.1 Carlito syrichta
TAGTTATTTGAGCTAGTTAACTCAGCTGGCTGGCTAGAAAGCTAGCTAGTTAAATCAGCTAGATAAGTCAGCTATCCAGCTAGTTAAGTCAGCTAGCTATATGATCATTATCTAGATAGCTAGCAACTTAAAACACCTAGTTAAATCAGCTGGCTAACTAGGTATCTAGCGAGTAATGTCAGCTAGTTAAGTCAGCTGACTAGCTATTTAATTCAGTTAGATGAGTCAGTGGGCTAGCCTTCTAGATAGCTAGTTAAGTCAACTAGTTAAATCAGCTGACTGGCATGCAAGTTATCTACGTAGCTAGTTAGTTAAGTCATCTGGCAAGCCAGCACGCTATGCAGGTAGGTAGCTATTTAAGTCAACTGGCTAGCCATCTGGCTAGATACTTAAGTGACCAAGTTAAGTCAGATGACTAACCTGCTGACTACCTATTTAAGTCAGCTGTCTAGACCACTGACTAGCTAGATAAGTCACCTAGACATTCAGCTGGATAGCCAGCTGGATAGCTATGTAACAAGCTAGTTAGTTCAACTGGCTAGAGAGCAGGCCATCTAGTTAAGTCAGCTAGTTCAGTCAGCTGGTTAGCTGACTGGCTAGCTAGGTGGCTGGCAAGTTAGTCTGGCTGCTTAGCAGGCTGGTAATGTAGGTGGCTAGCTAGTTTAGCCAGCTGGCTAGCTAGTTGTCCAGCAGGGTTGTTGCCTAGTTAATCAGGTGTCTATCCCATTGTCCAGCCAACTGGCTGGCTATTTAAGCCGACTGGATAGCCAGCTGTCCAGCCCGCTAGCTAGCTAGTCAATGCCTCCACCACTAGCCAAAAAGGTAGCTAGCTAGTTAAGCAAGCTGTCTAGCCATCTAGCGAACAGGGTAGCTAGCTAGTTAAGTCAGCTGGATAGCCAGGTAGCCAGCCAACTAGCTAGTCAGCTAGTTAAAACAGATAGCTAGCCAGTTAGTAGTTAAGTCAACTAGCAAGTCAGCCAAATATTCAGCTCTCTTGTTAAGTCAGCTAGCTACTCAAGTTCCTAGTCAGTTTGCTAGTTAAGTCTGCCAGTTAGTCAGCTAGCTCGTCTGCTTGATAGTTCAGTCAGCTAGCCAGCTCACTAGCCAGTTACCTAGCCAGTTAAGTCAGCTAGCTAGACAGCCAGATAACCTGTATGCTAGCTAGTTATGTCAGCTAGATAGCCAGCTAGCTTGTCAGCTAGCTAGTTAAGTCAGCCAGCAAATCATTTAGTCATTTAGCTAACTAGTTGACTAGCAACTCAACTAGCTGGTCAGCAATCAGTGGACTCCCTCACTTTCTATCAGGTTAGCTAACTAGCAGGCTCACTCGCATGCAAACTGGTCAGGAATCTTTGGCTCACTCATCAGCCAACAGGTCAACTAACTTGTTGGCTCCCTCAAAGGTCAAAAGGTCAGGTAAATAGTCGTTTACTCACCAGACGACTAGTTAAGTGAGCACATCGGTCAGCTCACTCGCCAACCGACTAGTTATTGCAGAGCATGCTTAGGCTCATTAGCCAGCCGACTAGTTAATTCAGCCTACCATTCGGCTCACTTCGGGGCTGACTCGTTATGTCAGCTCACCTGTCATCTCACTATCCGGCCGACCAGTTAAGTCAGTTAAACGATCAGCAACTAGCCGGCCCACTAATTGAGTAAGCTAACGAATTGGCTGATTAGTGGGCCAACATGTCAGCCAACAAGTTAGGTCAGCTAATTAGTCTGAAGACTAGTTATGTCAGCTCAGTAGTTGGCCAACTAGTCGAACGACAAGTTATGTCAGCAAACTAGCCAGCCAACTACTGTACCGAGCTAACTAGGGGGCCAACTCATCAGTCAACCAGTTAACCAAGCTAAATAGTCGGCCGAATAGTAGGTCAGCTTGTTAACCCAGCTAACAAGTTGGCCGAATAGTCAGCCTACGTGTTAAACCAGCTAACTAATCAGTCGACTCATAAGAATACAAGTTAAGACACCTAGCTAACTCCTTAACCAACTAATTAAGTCAGCTATTTAATTCGTTTTCCCAACTAGTTAAAACAGATATATAACTCATTATCCAACTTATTAAGTCAACTAGCTATCTGATTAGCCAACTAGTTAATCAGCTAGCTAAGTCAGCTGGCTAACTAACTAGGATGTCAGCTAGCTAAGTCAGATGGTTCACTATTTAGCTAACTATTTAATTCAGATACTTAATCATCTACCTAACTAGTTAGCTAATTAATTAAGTCAGTTGGTTATTCAGCCAGTTAAATAGTTAGCTAACAAATTCAGCTAGTTAAGTCAGCTAGCTAACCAGTTAAGTTAGTCAGTTAATTCAGCTAGCTAAGTAGTTGTCAGCTAGCTAAGTCAGCTAGTTAAAACAGCTTCTAATTTAGTCAGCTGGTTAAGACAGCTAGCTAGCTAGTTAGCTAAACTGTTAAGTCAGCAGGTTGAGTAAGGTTGTTAGCTAGTTAGCTAATGGGTTAATTCAGCAGGTTGAGACAGCTAGCTAGCTAGTTTGCAAATGGGTTTAATCAGCTACTTGACTAGGCTAGCTAGCTAGTTAGCTTACGAGTTAAGTCAGCTGGATGGTCAGATAGCTAGCTAGATATCTAACGAGTTAAGTCAGCTGGTTGAGTCAGCTAGCCAGCTCATTAGCTAACGAGATAAGTCTGATGATTAAGTCATCTAGCTAGCACGTTAGATAAACATTAAGCAAAATAGTTTCTAGTTGTTTAAGATAGCTAGCTAGCAAGGCAGCTAACTATTTAAGTCAGCTTGTTAGCTAGATAGCGTGCTAGTTATCTCATTATTTAAGTCAACTGGCTAACTAGTTAACTAGCTAGTTAGCTAACAATTTAAGTCAGTTGACTAGCTAGGTGGCTACTAATTAAGTCAGTTCCTTATGTCAGCTGGCTAACCAGCTGCCTAGCTAGGTAGTGAGCTAGTTAAGTCAGTTGGATAGCAGCTGGATAGCTGGTTAATCAAGCTAGTTAAGATAGCATGCTAGCCAACTGACTAGGTAGGTAGCCAGCTAGTTAAGCCAGCTAGATAGCTACGTGGCTTGTTAATGATGTCAGCAAGTTAAGTCAGCTGGTTAGTCAACCGGCTAACTGGTTAAGTCAGCTAGTTTAGTCAACTGTCTAGCCAGCTGGCTAGGTAGGTAGGCAGCTAGATAAATCAGCTAGCTAGCCAGCACAATAGTTGTTTAAGTCAGCTAGTTAAGTCAGCTGGCTAGCCTGCTGTCTATGTTGATAGCTAGCAAATTAAGTGAGGTGGCTAACCAGCTTGCTAGCTTAAGTAAGCTAGTTAAGTGAGCTGGGTAGACAGCTGGATAGATAGCCAACTAGTTAAGTCAGCTGGCTAGCCAGCTGTCTACCTGCTTAAGTCAGCTAGTTAAGTCAGCTGTCAACGAACTGCCTAGCAAGTTAAGTCAGCTTGTTAAGTCACCTGGCAACTGACAGGCTAGCTAGTTATTTCAGCCCATTTAGTCAGTTAGCTATCCAACTGGTTAGCTAGTTAAGAAGCTACTTAGTCAGATGGCTAACCATCTGTCTAGCTAGTTATTTTAGCTAGTTAAGACAACTGGCCAGGTAGGAAGTTAGCTATATAAGTAAGCTAGTAATAGCAGATAGGTATCTAGTTAAGTCAGATAGTTTATTCAGCTGGCTAGCTGCATAGCTAGGTAGTTAGCTACCTAGTTAAGTCAGCTGGCTAGCCACCTGGCTAGCTGGTTAAATCAACTAGTTAATTCAGCTGGCAATCAGCTGTCTAGCTAATTAAAACAGCTAGTTAAGTCAACTGGCTAGCTAGTTAAGTCAGTTAGTTAAATCAACTGGTAAACCAGCTGCCTAGCAGGGTGGCTAGCTAGTTAAGTCAACTGGCTACTAGTTGGCTAGCAACCTAAGTCACCTAGTTATGTTAGCTCGCTGGCCAGCAATTTAGCTAGGTAGTGAGGTAGTTAAGTCAGCTGACAAGCCAGCGAGAAATGTAGGTAGATACCTAGTTAAGTCAGCTGCCTAGCCAACAGTCAATCTAGTTATGTCAGCTGGTTAAGTCAGCTGGGTATACAGCTGTCTAGCTAGTTAGCTAGCTAGTTAAGTATGCTGGCTAGCCAGCTAGCTACTTCGTTAAGTCAGCTAGTTAAGTCAGCTGGCTAGGCTACCGCCTAGCTAGTTAGCTAGGCAAAAAATCACCTGGCTAGACAGCTGCCCAGTTAGTTAAGTCAGCTAGTTTTGTCACTTGGCTAATCAGCTGGCTAGGTATTTAAGTCAGTTTATTAAATCAGTTGTCTCGCCAGCTTGCTATCTAGTTAAAAAGCTTGTAACATGAGACGTGTAGCCATATGGCTTGCCAGTTATTTCAACTAGTTTAGTCAGCTGGATAACTAGGCATCTTGCTAGTTGTCAGCTTGATATATCAGCTAGCTAGCTAGTCAAGTCAGCTAGTTAAGTCAGCTAGCTATATGACAGCTAGTTAGGTAGCTAGCAAGTTGTATCAGCTAATTAAGTCACCTGGCTTGCTAGGTAGCTAGCTACTTAAGTCAGCTATTTAAGTCAGCTGGTTAGCTAGTTGTCTGTTAGTTAAGTCAGCTGGAGAGCCAGCTGCCAAGCTGGATAGCTAGGTTTAAGTCAGCTGGCTAGCCAGCTGGCTAGCGAGTAAAGTCACCTACTTAACTCAGCTTGCTGACCAGCAGTATAGCTAGGTAGTTAGGTAGTTAAGATGGCTTGCAATCCAGCAAGCTAAGTGCGTAGGTAGCTAGTTAAGTCAGTTGGCTAGTCATCTGGAATCTAGTTTTGTCAGCTAGTTAAGTCACTTGCTATCCAGGTGGCTAGAGACATAGAGAGCAACTTAACTCACCTGGTTAGCCAGGTTGCTAGCTAGCAAGCTAGTTAAGTAGATAGCTATCCACTTAAGTCAGCTGACAAACCAGCTGATTAGCTAGTTTAGTCACCTAGATAAATCAGCTGACTAGGCATCTGGCTCCCTCGGTAACCTGCTAGTATAGTCAGCTGACTGGACAGTTGACTAGCTAAATAAGTCACCTAGTTAATTCAGCTGGATAGTCAGCTGGCTAGCTATGTAGCAAGCTACTTAATTCAACTGGTTAGAATGCAGGCCAGCAAGTTAAGACAGTTAGTTAAGTCAGCTGGCTAGCCAGCTGGCTGGCAAGTTAGTGACCTAGTTAAGTCAGTTGGTTAGCTAGCTGGCTAGCTAATTAAGTCAGCTAGTTAAGTCAGCTGGCTATTCAGGTGCCTAGAGATCTAGAGCGATAGTTAAGTCAGCTGACTATCCAACTGGCTATCTAGTTAAGTCAGGTAGATTAGTCAACTGGCTGGTGAGCTGCCTAGTTCGTTAATAAACTAGTGAATTCAGGAGGCTAACCAGCTGGATAGCTAGTTAAGTCACCTCGTGAAGTCAGTAGGCAAGCCATCTCCCTAGCTAGTTAAAAAGCTAGTAAATTCAGCTGGCTAGACAGCAATCTAGTGAGTTATTTCAGCTAGTTTAGTCAGCTGGCTAGCTAGATAGCTAGCTAGTTAATTCAGTTATTTAAGTTGGCTTTCTATCAAGATATCCAGCTAGGTAGTTATTTCAGATAATAAATTCAGCAGGCTAGCCAGGTAGCTAGCTTGTTAAGTCAGCTAGTTAAGTCAGCTGGCTATATAGTTAAGTCAGCTAATTAAGTCAGCTAGCTAGCCAACTGGCTAGCTAGTTAAGTCACCTAGTTAACTCAACTCGCTAGCCAACTTGTTAGCTAGATAGCTAGGTAGTGTAGTCAGCTGGTAAACCAGCAAGATACGTAGGTAGCTATCTACTTAAGTCAGCTGGAAAGCTGCCTGGCTAGCTAGAGGTGTCAGCTAGTTAAGTCTGCTGGCTACCCAGAAGGCTAACTAGTTATGTCAGATAGTTGAGTCAGCTGGCTAGCCAATTGGCTCACTGGTTAAGTCAGTGAGTTAATTCAAGTGGCTAGCCAACTGGCTTGCTATGTAACTCGATAGTTAAATCAGCTGGTTAACCAGCTGACTAGCTGGTTACATCAACTAGTTAAGTCAGCACGATAGCCACCTGAATAGGTAGGTAGCTAGCTAACTAATTCAGCTGGCTAGCCGCCTGGCTAGCTACTTAATTCAGCGAGTTAAGTGAGCTGGCTAGCTGGCTGCCTAGCTAAGTGGCTAGCTAATAAGGCCAGTTGGATAGCCGGATGTCTATTTTGTTAAGTCAGCTAGTTAAGTCAACTGGTTATACGGCTTGCTGGCTAGGTGGATGTCAAGTTAAGCCACCTTGTTAACAGGCTGGTCAGTTAGGTCACCAGCTAGCTAAGCTGGCTGGCTAGCTGGCTGATCAGCAGAGTGTCTGGCTATTTAAGCTGGTTGGCTATCCCAATGTACAGCCTCCCAGCGGGTTATTTAAGCCAGTTGACTAGCCAGGTGGCCAGCCTGCTAACTAGCTAGCTGGTTGCCTAGCCAGCTAGACAGTCAGGTAGTTAGCTATTTAAGACAGTTGACTAGCTGTGTAGCCAAACAGGTAGCTAGGTAATTAAGTCAGCTGACTAGCCAGCTAGCCAGCCCACTCGCTAGTCAGCTAATTAAGTCAGCTAGATAGACAGCTAGCTAGTTAAGTGAGCTTGCAAATCAGCTAACTATCCAGGTACCTAGTTAAATCAGTTAGCTAGTCAGGTTCCTAGTCAGCTAGCTACTTAAGTCAACTAGCTAGTCAGCTAGATAGTTAAGTCAGTTAGCAAATCAGCTAGTTAATTTGCTAACTAGTCAGCTAGCAACTCAGCTAGCTGGTGAGCTAACTAGTGGGCTCCCTTGCTTTCCATTAGGTCAATTAACAAGCAGGCTTGCTCACCTGCCAACTGGTCTGCAAATTATTCATCTCGCACATCAGCCAACAGGTCAACTAACTTGTTGGCTCACTCGCAGGCCAACATTTCTGCTAACTAGTTGGCACACTCACCAGCCGACTAGTTAAGTCAGCTCACTGGTCAGTTCACTAGCCGGCCGACTAGTTATGGCAGCACATGTGTCAGCTCACTCACCAGCAGGCTAGTTAAATAGCTGACCAGATGACTCCCTCACCAGTCAACTAGTTAAGTCAGCTCACCTGTAGGCTCACTCGCTGGCCGACTAGCTAAGTCAGCTAACCTTTCGACCTTCTAGCCAGTCAACTAGTTAAGTCAGCTAACCCATCTGCTGACTATTGGGCCAACTTGTCAGTCGACATGTTAGGTCAGCTAAATAGACTGCCGACTACTTAGGTCTGCTAACTAGTCGGCCTACAAGTCGGCCAACTAATTAGGTGAGCCAACTACCTAACTAAATACTTGCCTGAACTGACTATGGGGACAACTCATCAGCCAACTATTTAACCAAGCTAAATAGGCTGCTGATTAGTCGGCCAACGTGTTAAGACAGCTAACAAGATGGTCGAGTATTCAGCCAATGTGTTAAACCAGGTAGTTAGTTGGCTGACTCGTCAGCCAACAAGTTATGTCACCTAGCTAACTCGTTAACCAACTAGTTAGTCAGCTATTTAACTCGTTTACCAACTAGTTAAAACAGTTATCTAACTCAATAACCAACTCATTAATTCAGCTAGCTATCTCATTAGCCAAATAGTTAAGTCATCTAGCTAAGTTAGCTAGCTAACTAGGCAGCTAGCTAAGTAAGCTAGCTAAGTCACATAGCTCACTGGTTAGCTAATTATATGTCAGCTGCTTAAGTCTGCTACCTAAATATTTAGTTAATTAATTTTCAGCTCGTTATTCAGCTAGTTAAATAGTTAGCTAACTTTTTAATTCAGGGCATTAAGTCAGCTAGCTAACTAGTTAAGTCAGGCAGTTAAGTCTGCTAGTTAAGTTGTTAAGTCAGCTAGCTAAGTCAGCTAGTTTAGTCAGCTTCTAATTTAGTCAGCTGGTTAAGATAGCTAACTAGCTAGTTAACTAAAGGTTTAAGTCAGCAGGTTGAGTCAGGTAGTTAGCTAGTAAACGAACAGGTTAAGTCAGGTGGTTGAGTCAGCTAGCTAGCTAGTAAGCAAACGGGTTGAGTCACCTGGTTCAGTAGGCTAGCTAGCAAGTTAGCTGATGACAAGTCAGCTGGATGGTGAACTAGTTAGCTAGATAGATAAAGAGTTACGTCCACTGGATGAGTGAACTAGCCAGCACATTAGCTAATGAGATAAGACAGATGATTAAGTCACCTAGCTAGCACGTTAGATAATGATTAAGCTAACTAATTATCTAGCTGGTTAAGTCAGCTAGCTAGCAAGGCAGCTTACTATTTATGTCAGCTTGTTAGCTAGGTTGCTATCTAGTATGCTAACTATTTAAGACAGCTGACTAACTGGTTAGCTAGCTAGTTAGCTAGCTATTTAAGTCAGCTGGCTAGCTAGGTAGCTGCTAGATAAGTCAGTGACTTAAGTCAGCTGGCTAGACTTTTGGTTAGCTGGGTAGTGAGCTAATTAAGACAGGTGACTAGCCAGCTGGCTAGCTGGTTAATTCAGCTAGTTAAGATAGCTGGCTATCCAACTGGCTAGGTAGGTATCTAGCTAGTTAAGTCAGCTAGATAGCTTCCTGGTTAGTTAGTGATATCAGCGAGTTAAGTCAGATGGCTTGACAACTGGCTAGCTGGTGTAGTCAGCTAGTTTAGACAGCTGTCTAGCCATTTGGCTAGGTATGTTCATAAGTACATAAATCAGCTTGCAAACCAACAGGATAGTTGTTCAAGTGAGTTAGTTAAGTCAATTGGTTAGCCTGCTGGCTACATAGATAGCTAGCAAGTTAAGAGAGATGGATAGCAAGCTTGTTAGCTTAAGTCAGCTAGATAAGTCAGCTGGCTAGCCAGCTGGCTAGATATGTAGCCAGCTTGTTAATTCAGCTGGTTAGCCAGCTGACTAACTGCTTAAGTCAGCTAGTTAAGTAAGCTGACAACGAGCTGGCTACTAAGTTAAGTCAGTTACTTAAGTCAGCTGGCAACCAGCTGGCTAGCTAGTTAAGTCAGCTCATTTAGACAGTTGGCTATCCACCTTGTTAGCTAGTTAAAAAGCTAGTTAAGTCACATGGCTAGTAATCAGGTTAGATAGTTATTTCAGCTAATAAAGTCAGCTGGCTAGCTAGAAAGCTGGCTATATTAGTCAGCTAGTTATGGCAACTAGGTTGCTAGTTAAGTCTGCTTGTTAAGTCAGCTGGCTAGCTAGATGGCTAGCTAGTTAAGCCAACTAGATAAGCCAGCTGGCTGGCTAAGTCGCTAGCTCCTTAACTCAGGTAGTTAATTCAGCTTGCTAGCTAGTAAAGTCAGCGGATAGCCAGCTGCCTAGCTGTGTCACAGCCTAGTTAAGTCAGCCGGCTAGTCAGTTAGATAGCTAGTTAACTAGCCTAGTTAACTCAGCTCATTAGTCAGCTGGTTACTTAGGTGCCTAGGTAGATAAGTCAGCTGGCAAGCCAGTGAGATAAGTAGGTATCTAGCTAGTGAAGTTAGCTGGATATCCAGCTGGCTAGCTTGGTACCTAGGCCATGGAGTCAGCCTGCTAGCCAGCCGGCTAGGTACTTAAGTCACCTAGTTAAGTCAGCTGTCTAGACAGCTGGCTAGCTAGGTAGCTAGATATTTAAGTCAGCTGTCTAGCCCACTGGCTAGCCAGTTAAATCACCTAGTTAAGTCAGCTGGCTAGACAACTGGCTAGCTGGGTAACTTGCTAATTTAGTCAGCTGATTAGACAGAAGGCTAGTAAGTCAAGTGACCTAGTTTAGCCAACTACCTAGTCAGCTGACTTGCTATATAGCAAGTTAGTTAATTCAGCTGAGTAGCAAGCAGGCCAGCTATTTACGTCTGCTTGTTAAGACAGCTGGCTAGCCAGCTGGCTGGCTAGGTAGTGAGCTACTTAAGTCAGTTGGCTAGCCAGCTCACAAGCCAATTAAGTCAGCTAGGTAAGTCAACTGGCTAGCCAGCTAACTAGTTAGGTAGAGAGCTAGTTAAGTCTAGCCAGCTGACTAACTAGTTAATTCAGCTGGTTGAGTCAGCTGGCTAGCCAGTTGGCTAGCAAGTTAAGTCAACTAGTTATGTCAACTGGCTAGCCAGCTGGTTAGCTAGGTAGGAAGCTAGTTAAATCAGCGGATAACCAGGTGGCTAGCTATTTATGTCAGCTAGTTAAATCAGCTGGCTTCTCTGCTGGTTGTCTAGGTGGCTACCTAGTTAAGCCAGCTGGCTAGCCAACTGGCAAGCTGGTTATGTCAGGTAGTTAATTAAACAGGCCAGCCAGATGGCTTGCTAGTTAAGTCAGCTAGTTAAGTCAGTGAGCCTGCCAGATGGCTAGCAAGTTAAGTCAGCTAGTTAGTTCAGCTTGCCAGCCAGCTGGCTACCTTGGTAGATAGCTAATTAAGCAGCTGGTTAAGTCAGCTGGTTATCCAGGTTCTAGCTAGTTAAATCAGTTAGTTAAGTCAGCTGGCTAACCAGCTACCCAGCAGGGTACCTAGCTAGTCAAATCAGCTGGCTAGCCAGCTGACTATCTTGTTAAATCACGTAGTTAGGTCAGCTCACTGGCTAGCATGTTAGCTAGGTATTTAGGTAGTTAAATTAGTTGGTAAGCCAGTTGGCCAGCTAGTAAAGTCAGTTAGTTTAGTCAGCTGGGTAACCAGGCATTTAGCAAGTTAAGTCAGCTGGTGAAGTCAGTTGTCTAGCCAGCTGGCTAGTTAGTTAAAAAGCTGGTTATGTCAGATTGGTAGCAAGCTGGCTCACTAGTTATTTCAGCTAGTTACGTCAGCTGGCTAGCTAGGTAGTTAGGAAATTAAGTCAGCTGGGTAGCCAACTGCTTATCTAGTTGTCAGCTAGTTAAGACAGCTGGATAGCCAGCTTGAAATCGAGGTAGCTATCTAGTTATGTCAGCTGTCTAAGCAGCTGTCTAACTAATTAAGTCACCTAGGTAAGTCACCTGAGAAGGCAGCTGGCTATCTACGTAGCTTGCTAGTTAAGTCAGCTGGCTAGTCAGCTGCCTAGCTAGATAAGTCACCTAGTTAATTCAGCTGGATAGTCAGGTGGCCAGCTATATAGCAAGCTAGTTAAGTCAACTGACTAGAAAGCAGGCCAGCTAGTTAAGACAGCTAGTTAATTCAGCCGGCTAGCAAACTGGCTGGCTAGGTAGTGACCTAGTTAAGTCAGTTATCTAGCCAGTTGGCTAGGTAGTTATGTCAGCAAGTTAAGTCAGCTGGCTATCCATGTGGCTAGAGAGGTAGAGAGCTAGTTAAATCAGCTGGCTAGCCCCCTGGATATCTAGTAATTCTGCCAGTATTGTCACCAGACTGGCCAGCTGCCTAGCTCGTTAATCAACTAGTTAAGTAAGCTGGCTAGCTATTTA
>NW_007005804.1:0-489 GCF_000164805.1 Carlito syrichta
ATTGTGCATTCACTTATGAGTGAGATCAAGTGGTACTCAGTTCTTTGTTTCTATGATAGATCACTGAGTATTATAAATTCTAAATCCATCCAAATTGCTGTGAATTTCATAATTTTGTTCTTTATTGTTGCATAATATTCTATCGTGCATATAGACCACATTTTAAAAATCCAGTCTACTTTCAATGGGAAGCATGATTGCTTCCCTGTTTTTGCTATTGAGAATAGTGCTGCAATAAACATGAGTGTGAAGGTGTGCTTTTTGTAGAATGCTTGAGGCCCTCTGAGTTAAGCACTAGTGAGTTTCTCTCTTGAGACACGATTCTTGGAATTGTGTCTGATAACTTATAAAATGTAGTGGCTCATATCTGCTATTCTTCTCAGTGTGTGACTCTGAGGATGTGGCCTCATCTCTCTGTGTTTCTGTTTAAAAAGTTATAGATTGGAGATTGTGGTGGCATTCTACATAAACTCTCTAATAGGAGGTCAG
>NW_007005805.1:0-813 GCF_000164805.1 Carlito syrichta
AGGCCAGGAGTTTGAGACCAGCCTGGGCAACATAGAGAGACCTATCTTTCCAAAAAAAAAATAGGCAGGCATGTGGCACACACCTGCAGTCCCAGCTACTTGAAAGGCTGAGAGGGAAGGGTCAAGCCCAGGAGGTCAAGGTTACAGTGAGCTGTGATCATACCACTGCTCTTCAGCCTGGGTAACAGAGCAAGACTCTGTTAAATAAATAAATAAATAAATAAATAAATAAATAAATAAATAAATAAATAAAAAAAAGAAGTGAGTGGTGTAACAGACAGGAATGTCTACACACTAGAACATGTGTTTATTAAGAGGACATCAAGACATATTGCTAACCCAGAACCTCCTATATTCATCTACACAACCAAGAAGCCCCACAGTAATAATAATAGCAATAGGTGTTTTTAAGAGAGGTAAAGGTAGTTGAGAGCACACATAACTAGAGTGTTTGCTGAACCTGTCCCCTTTCCCACAAAATGGGTTAATACTCATCCTCGTCTACCTCACAACTTTAGTAAAGAACCCCCAAGAAATATTAGGCAAACTCTTTGAAAATGTGGAAATGCTTAGCATTATTATAGTTGTGTGATTTTTAGAGGCCAGTTTTCAACATAATTGCAATGGGTCAGGTTCTGTGTTCAGGAAGCTCCTTAGGTATATTTTTTAGGTCCACCCTCTGAATAACCCCAGGGGGCACAATTCTCATCTCCAGATGGGAGAGGAGAAATTTGAGGCACTGAGAAGTTAAGCAACATGCATGAGCTTACCCAGCTGGGTAATGCAAAGTTAGGAGTTCATTCTAGATCTGTT
>NW_007005806.1:0-751 GCF_000164805.1 Carlito syrichta
AAGAGCTTCCATGTAGAGCAAACATCAGGTGCATAGATCCTGCAGCAGGGGAGACCCTAATATAATCCAAGAACTGAGAGTAGACTGCAGAGCCAGTGGCACAGAACACCAGTGGCACAGGATGCAACTGGAGAAGTAGGCAGGGACCAGATAATGCAGGGTGTTAAACATGCCATTACCACCAGTGGGTCCTCAGATGGGGATTAGTTTGCAGGGTGTGCATTAAAGAGTTCTCTTCAGAGATAGGAAAATAAGAATGATGGGTCAGAGGAAGACATGAGATGAAAGGCCCAAATGACAGCAGCAGCCACCCCCATGTGGAGCTCTGGGGCTAGAACGACCCTTCAGAGTTGCTCAGAGTCAGGTCAAGTTGGCTAAACCTTTATACCCTATGATGGTTAGTCGTTAAGTGCAGACCACCTGAGAAGGACCTGCCCTTGAGTGAGGCGGCTCCCTGCAGCTGAGGCCATCCTTGCAGGGCCTGACTGTTGAAGGCTTCTGCAGACACATTCCAGCAGCCAGACTGGGGCAGCACACCACTGTGTTCAGCATAGCCACAGTCTTGAATGCTAAGCTTTATTCATATTCACAGGGAAGGCTTCAAAGTATGGAAATGACATTCCAAATGCACGGAACTCAATATGCGTGACCCTATAGAGCTGCTGTTTGGAGGCTGAATCAAGTGGAGACAGAGAAACCAGTCAAGAAGCTGATGTCCAGGTGAGAGATGATGGAGGTGGAAACTAGAGTA
>NW_007005807.1:0-616 GCF_000164805.1 Carlito syrichta
AGGGCCAGTCACCGGGACACATATTATGGAGGAGACCCAGTCACTGAGGCACCAATCACAAGGGAGTCCTGTCACTTGTGCACCCATAACAGAGCAAGATGAGTCACTGGAAAACCCATCACAGTGGAAGTTCAGTCACGGTGATACCCAGTATGGAGGTGACCCTGTTGCAGGAACATTTTTTGCAAAAGAAAGTGAATCACTGGGACATCTATCACAGATGAGAGTCAGTTACTGAGGCACCCATCACAGAGGAGGGTTAGTCAATAGGGAATCTATTATGCATGAGGAATAGTCACATAAGCTCCCATCATAGAGGAGAGTCAGTCACTGAGGTGCTCATCACAGAGGAAAGCCAGTCAGTAGGCACTCATTAGGTGAAGGAGCAGTCACTTGTTAACCCATTACTGAGAACACATCACAGAAGAGAAACAATCACTGAGGCACCTACCACAGAGGTGGGCCAACCGCTGGGGCACATAACACAAAGTAGAAACAGACACAGAGACATCCATCAAAGAGAAGGGCTAGTCAATGGGACAGCCATCACAAAAGAGGGTCAGTCACAGGGGCACTCATCACAGACAGGCCAATCACTGGGACCTAAAACAGAGGA
>NW_007005808.1:0-710 GCF_000164805.1 Carlito syrichta
AGGTGGCTCTCGGTCTGAAAGAGGCGAGCAACAGCTTGGGCTCATTCCCGGTGCCACTGTACCAGCAAGGGGCTACCAGTTGCAGGCAAGCGCCCAGCTGGGGCCATCCCAGACTTGCCCCCAAATGGGTTCTTATGCCAGCTGCCCAGAATGGCCTGAGACACAAGTTGTCTCGGTACAGAAACAGTGTAATCATTGCAAAGCCACTCAGTGAAGAGAATGGGAAATGCTTCTCAAATCCACCTCCCTGAGAACTCAGAATCTAGGGTCTTTAAGGGTAATTGGCAGGCAGGGGGTTAGGGAATTGGGATGGCTGTTGATTGGGGATGAAATCTTATGTGTGGAGATTGCCTTTGGGCACCTAGTCAGTTTCTGGGTGAGAGTCATGAGTCACTAGTCTGGGGGGTGTCTGGTGGTCTACCAGGATGCAGATTCTGAAAAATATCTCAAACACCAGAAGAGGGTTTATGTTGTCTGTGGAAGCAATTGGGGAAGTTACAAATCTTGTGAACAATGGATGTGGAAGCAGGAATCCTTGGTGATCAAAGCTACTCATACCTTTTGGCCGATTACTTCTGGATACCATCAAGGAGGACAGCCTGTTGTTTTTCAAGAGGAAAACAAGTTTGTTAATCTTGCAGGCAACTGCAGGGACTCGGATGTGCATGGGGAAAGGTCAAAGAGAAAAGAAAACAAGTGTGACAAGCGTC
>NW_007005809.1:0-1700 GCF_000164805.1 Carlito syrichta
ACTAGCTGGCTAACTTCACAAGCTAGCTGAATGGTTAGCTGACTTTCTAGCTGACTTAAGCTAGATGGCAAGCTAGTTGACATAACTAGCTGACTAGCAACTGGGCTGGATAGCTGTCTAGCCAGCTGACTTAACTAAATAGTTAAGTGGTGTCTCCACGTCTAGCCTTCTAGCTTAACTAGCTAGATACCTGACTGCCTACCTGGCTAGGCAGCTGGCTAGCTAACTAGTGAGCTGATGAGCTGGCTACCCACTCAGCTTAAATAGCCATCCGGCTGACTGGACAGTCAAATAGCCAGCTGGTTTAACTAGCCAGCCACTCTGCTGGTCAGCCGGCTAGCCAAATGGTTTATCTAGCAAGACACCTACCTGACCAGCCTGCTAAACAGCTATCTTACCTTGCCAGGCACCAAGCTAGCCTGCTTGCTAACAAGCTGACTTACCTAGCTGACTTAACTATATAGAACACTGGCTAGCCAGCTGGCTTAACTAGCTAGCCCTCCAGTTAGCCAGACGGCTAGGCAGCTCACTTAACATGCTGAATTAACTAGCTAGCCAGCAGATTAACCAGCGGACTTAATTACCTAGCTACATTCCTAGCCAGGTGGCTAGCCAGCTGACTTAACTGCCTGACTTAACAAGATATACAGCTGACTAGGCAGGTGATGTAACTAGCGAGCTACCTAGCTGGCCAGTTGAGAAGCCAATCGAAATAACTAGCTGATTTAACATCTAGCCAGCTGGCTAGCCAGCTGACTCAAGTAGCTGAAATAACTAGCCAGCTGGCTAGCCAGCTGAATTAACTAGCTGACATCACTAGCTAGCCAGTTGCCTAGCCAGCTGACTAAAATAGCTAGCTACCTATGTATCGCCCTGTCTTGCCAGCTGACTTAACTACCTAGCTAACTAGATAACCAGTGGACTAGCTAGCTGCCGTAACTAGGTGACTTAACTAGCTAGCCAACTGGCAAGCCATCTGAATTGACAAGCTATCAACACAGCAAGGCAGCTGGCTAGACAGCTGACTTAACTAGCTGACTTAACTAGCTAACCAGCTGACTTAACTTGCTAGCTACCCAGCTAGCCAGCTGACTTAACTAGCTGAAATAGCTAGTTAGCTACATAGCTAGCTATCTAGCTAGCTAGCCCACTTAACTATCTGACTGAAATAGCTGGCTAGCTGACATAACTAGCTGACTTAACTGGCTATCTTCCTAGCTAGCCAACTGATTTTACTAGCTGAATTAACTAGCTAACCAGCGATCTAGCCATCTGACTTAAGCAGCTTTTTAACTACCTAGCGAGCTGGCTAACCAACTGATGTAAAAAGGTGACTTAACTAGCTAGCCAGCTGCTTAGCCAGCTGACTTAAATACTTGATTAACTAGCTAGGCAGCTGACCAGCCAGGTGACTAAACTAGCTGACTTAGCTAGATATCCAGATGGCTAGGCCTCTGACTCAACTAGCTCTGTACTACTCTTACCACCTGGATTGGGAACTGATTTAACTAGGAGACAATTATCTAGCCAGCTGGCTAGCCAACAGACTTAAATAGGTCACAACCGAGCCAGCAAGCTTGCTAGCCAGCTGATATAACTACCTGTCTTAACTAGCTGGCCTGCTTTCTTGCCAGTTGAATTAACTACCATGCTGCATAGCTAGCCAGGTGGCTATCCAGCTCAATTAGTGGGTGACTTAG
>NW_007005809.1:3380-3727 GCF_000164805.1 Carlito syrichta
TGACTTAACTAGTTGGCTTAACCAGCAAGCCAGCTGGTTGGCCCGCTGACTTAACTTTCTTACTTAACTAGCAAGCAAGCTGTCTTGCCAGTTGAATTAACTAGCTGACTTAATCAGTTAGATACCAAGCTAGCCAGCTGGGAAGCCAGCTGAATGAACTAGCTGATTTTAACAGGTAGCCAGCTGGCTAGCCAGCTGACTTAACTAGCTTGCTACCCAGCTACCCAGCTGTCAAGCCAGTTGACATAACTAGTTGACATAACCTCCTAGCCAGCTGGCTATTCAGTTGACAAAACTATCTGAATTAACTAGTTAGCCAGCTGGCTAGCCAGCTGACTTAACTAGCT
>NW_007005810.1:0-478 GCF_000164805.1 Carlito syrichta
CCGTGTCCTTCATTCTTCCTAGGCATGAGGCAAGAGCCTCACCCTGAAGAGCTGTGACCTAAAGACCTGAAGAGATCATTGGAGCTGAAGAGCCGTGCATCCTAAAGACTAACTTGCTGGCCAATGGAGCTGGCTGAACCAGGAGAGCTGCTAGAAAAAGACGAGACTCTGAAGCCGAGACACCCCGGGAGCTAGGCTTGCCAGCTCATCAAACCAGCAATGTACTCAGGGCCTGGCTTTCCAGTCCATTAGAGCCAACACTTCCGGTTCTAGGCTTACCAGGCCGTCCAGACGACCCTCTCGGGGGTTTGGCTGACTGATCCATGCTGCTGACACTCTCAAAGCCCAGACTGACCTGAAAAATTGGCATCACTGGGTTCCCTCTGACCTCATCTTCACCTGGTTTGGATTACTAGCTGGGCCTGAAACATGTCACATAGGCTCCCGTTCATGGCCTTTGCTCATTCTTATGCCTCCA
>NW_007005811.1:0-9909 GCF_000164805.1 Carlito syrichta
GGAAAAAATATTTTTTGAGTATGAGTAATTTCACCCTTTAATGTATCTATGGACAAATAAGGCATTTAGACCCTGAATAACTATCATAATACTACAAGAAAGGGGTTGGCAATAGCAAGACACTGCTGGGGGTGGGGAGGGGCATAAAATCAATAAAGGTTCCTGATCCTAATCCAGGCAAACTGAGGGCCAATGTGAGGCCCCAAACTTCACCTGTACCTAAACCTGTACATAAACTGTTAAATAAGAATAAAAAAGAATTCTGTTTATAATTATGTGGGAATCCCCAGGAAAATTCCCAAATAAGTCCTGAGGAAACTTGGAAAGACTATGTAACTATTTTTCCTCTTTAGTACAGAACAAATGAGATCAATAAAAAGAATAAAAATATTTGCAGGTACTTTGAACAAGCAGTTAAATAAAATAAATGATATTCTTAAAGAGTTTTTTAATAGACAAAGATTGTGAATCCCAGCCCTTCCCCAAAACTCTGTCTTGAGAAAAATAATGAAATGAGTTAGATACTCCTCTAGTTTGCTAGAATGACAACCTGGGAATTCCCAGAAGACACCTAGACTTCCTCTGGGTGTCATGTATAGAGGTGTGACCACCAAAGCTTCAAATTTTCAAATGAACATTGAACATAATGCTGATAATATTTAAATATTGTTTGTCATTGTGTTTGACAGAGGGTAATGGGTAACATTTTTTATGAACCTCTGCCTCTTTTTCTCCCTACAATTAAAAGAAATAGAATATCTTTTGGCTCAAGGAGAGAAGGAGCTTAATTGTTGCACACACATAAAAACAATAGGATACAATATTGTATCAGCAAGGGCAAGGGGAGATATATATTTAATATCTACTGAAACATTTCCCCATACTTCATTTTGAGAGGGTTACCAGGAAGCACAAATAGAAATTTCGATGTAAGATTTCTATTATTGCCGATTGATATGGAAATTCCGGAGAGAAGGGATCAGAGTCAGAGAATGGGTCTATTGTAAGAGTTCAGGAGGACAGTGAGGGTCTTAACTGGGATATTGGCCTTGGAGATGAAGATGAGGTGGCAGAGTTGAAAGCCATTTAGAGGCATGAAGAAGGGTGGGAGCCGAGACAGAAGAGATGTCCAGGTTAAGAAAACTTTAAGGGTGGGGTGATGGGGAGGATGCAGAAAGATGGTAGTAAGAGAGGAGAGGCCCTGAGGCTAATGGTGGTATTTTTCCTCCTGCTCTGAGCTCACCCAGCCCTAGGCACTCTGACTTTTACAAACTGATGGGTTCACACTTCCAATCCCTTTCCAGAGAGAAATGCTGAGCAGTTCAAAGTATTTGAATGGGAGAAGGAGAAGCAAACTACAGCTGGTGCAGAAGATGACACCAAACGCCCAGCCCACACTGTGTACCCTGGAGGTAAGAGATGATCCACAGAAATTTCCACGTGCTTGAGTTTTCCCCTGACTTGCTTGGTTAAATAAAAAAAGAGTGGAACAGAGTTCCCAATATCAAACTAAACCCTAAGATTGTTTCCCCCTGAAACATTATTGTAAAGAAGCTGGAAAAACTATTATTTAAAAGTTTCAAGCTGTTGTTTTGACTCCATAGAATTTGCTTCATTTTTCAGGGCCAACTGTTCTCTCACACAGAGAGAGTCACCAGAATGGGACCTTCAGTAACATACATGCAGAACAGGTAGTAAGTCAATACTCTTCTTAATAACAAAATTCACTGTTCAATTGAAAGTGCACATTTTATTATAAAATGATTAACACCCTTAGACTTGGGAATGAGGGACCCCAATTCTGGGACTTGTGCTTTATAGCTTCCAAAGACCTTGCTCTTCTCTGGCCATGCCTCTCCCCATGGGGTAATGGCTCTCTAGGCCAAGCGGATGTGCCCATATATATCATCCTTCTAGACTAAGCTTCAGGCAGGCAGACTTATCCATTAGGCATGACGGGAACAGTGCAAGGCCCATGATACTTTAGGGGCCACAAAATGTTTTAATTTTAATATTTTTTGTAGAAGACTGTGCCCACAAAGACAAGAGTGCCTAGAGCTCTTTAAAAATATAATGTTCTGCTGGATGTGGTGGTTCATGCCCATAATCCCAGCACTTTGGGAGACAGAGGCAAGAGGATTGCCTGAGTTCAGAAGTTCAAGACCAGCATGGGCAACTTGATGAGACTTCATCTCTACAATAAATTGAAAAAATTAGCCGGGTGTGGTGGTGCACGCCTGTGCTTCCAGGTACTTGGAAGGCTGAGGCAGAAGGATCTCCTGAGCCCAGCAAGTTGAGACTGCAGTGGCTGTGAACGTGCCACTGCACTCTAGCCTAGGGACAGAGTGAGACTTCTACTCAAAAAAAAAGAAAGAAAGAAAGAAAAGAAAAGACACAATATAGCTGTGCTTCTCAGAACCTCAGATGTTAATGCCCAGTTGGCTCAAACTGGCTTCCAGAGCCTGTGTTGATCTCTTCTCCAGGTCTCTTCTTTTGAGAGTTGACTGCACTGATATGAGCACTTCAAAGCTCCTCAGTGACCACAGGGCTGATCTTTGTACAGTTTGTGACTGGAGTGTGATTGTATGAGCTAGTGTGTCCAAGCACCTCTGTGTGAGGCCACTTGTTACAGGAGATAGAGTTAGGAGTGGAATTAAAAGGAAAGTTGATGAGGGCTTGGGTTAGTTCTCATGATATTGCATTTAGTGCAGAGTGTATAAACAGTATTGCTTGAGCAAGCTGTGTGACAGTAGACATTACAGTGCTTTACATGAATGTGGGAAGTATCACTGATCTTTCATTACTATTATCATTAAGAAGATAACATTATACACTAAACTCATCAAAGAGATGCACGTTAAATGAAGGTTAGTAGCAATTTCCAGTAAATAATTTAACACTGAATTTTATCTAACAGCGTCTGTTAATTCTCTTGTAGGGGAGAACATGTCTCAAAAAGATATTCAAGTGGAAAGTTCCAACATGCTGAGGATGGAGAGCTAGAAGATGGAAAGTTCCTGGATTCTTTTTTTTTTTTAATTTTTAATTTTGAATATGTGGGGTACAATTCAGTGTTAAGCATACAAATATTCATTATGCAGGTACCCTTGTTGATGAGGTGTACCCCTGCTCCCCTGGCAGTTTCCCACTACTGCCAATCCTGTCCCCCCTTCTCTGGCAGCTTTCAACTACTGTCAATTCCTTTCTTATAGTTTTATGATCATTGTACAAGGTCCACTTATGAGTGAGAACATGTGGCACTCAACGACATCACTGAGTTGCTGGATTCCTCTTGGAACCACCTTGTATCTTGAGTTTTAAATATCCTTACAAAGACATTTTTAGTTGAAAACTTTGTATCTGGCATCAAAAAGTATCCAGTACAATTTGCAATTTTATGCATATCAGTTTACTTTGTTTGATGTCTGCTTCACCTCACCTGTTGTAATCAACATGACAGTAATGGCTACGCATTTTTTGCACGTCAGAGAAATCCACTGCCTTCCACACAGAGTATATGATGCAAAATAAGTGCTCGCTAAATAGCTGTTCTATCAAAGAGTGAAAGAAAGAAGGAATGAATGCTTTCTCTCAAGATGAGAGGATATAGAGTCCAGACAAGCTGGACTGTTACCAACTGTTACTGCTTTATTGTTTTTTCCCAAACAGCATCACACACAGCTACAACAGAGATCAGATAAATAGCTACAACCACTTTTTATTTCATGATTGCAGAAAGGGCTCACTACTCCTCCTCTCTTCTGAGAAGCCAAGTCAGTGCCCTTCCAATCTCCTTTCAGACCACAGCTCTTCTTATCAGTCAACCCATCATAGAAACTTGTGGGCTAGCCAAGTTAACCCTATCTAAACCGGCATAGTGCTGATCATTCAGCATTAAGAGTTGGAAAAACATGCATTGCTGAAGGAGAGGGCATTTTCAGTCAGAGAGGCATAAAGTCTCAGGCTAGGGAGCTTCAGTTAGAAGAAGACAATAATTTCACAGAGATATATTAGCCCGGAAAGTCCAACTACTATTCTTGCACCAATGAAATTGAGACATGAACTCTTTGCCTCCTTGCCCATTCCAACAAGCAGAATTCCAGTCTTGTCTCAGAATGTTCAGCCTGATGTTTACTGTCCAAGTCTAAACTTTATCCAGTGAAGCTCAAGGCCTTTTGTGGGAGTCACAAGAGTAAACATCACTTAAATATATGTCCTCAAAGGTCAAGCCTTGATCCAAATCTGAGAACTGAAGAAATTACACACTCTAATAATTCTGCTGGTTCCCCAAATTCACACAAACCATTTATTTCAGAATGTAAAACTTGAATAATATTTTCTCACTTACAGTTTTGTGGCCACTTAGAAAATACAACAATACTCCATTTTAATTAAAAGTAAGTGACAAGAATATGCCCCTTTATGAGTTTTCTAGATAATGTTAAGAGTTAAGGAAAAAAACCATGTTTTTCACACATGCCAGCTCTGGCATGTCTTCCTTTCTTTTCTCTCTTCATTCTCTAATAAACTTTGTTTGAAAAAAAAATATTTAAGGAAAAAAAAAGCCACTTCTTTTTCCAAGTGGTATTTTTTAACTGCATTTAGAAATTTAATGAAGGCATTTCTGAGAAATTTTTTCTTACTTGTTAATGAATCATCCACTTGGAGAATCAACAGGTGATTTCAGGAACCCAGGTGTGAATAACTGATTCAGGTAGAGTTTGTGGGTAGAACCAATGTTTTCAAAGAGCATTCATTTCACAAACATATGATGAGCACCAAATCAGAGTTCAATTGCACATAACAAAAACAAATTGAACTAATGTCATTAGAAGCTATTTAATTGGGGAATGAGATGCTTAAAAAATACAAGGACTGGAAGCCAACCCAGGCTTCAGGCTAACAACCCATGTAGCAAGACCCTAGAAACAGAGACTCTGGCTGACACAGAAATGCCAAGTGTGTTCATAACTGTGCTTGTTTGTCAGCAGGAGCATGGCTCTGCCTCATGATTTTGTTTTACAAATCTCACTTGGGTGAGTCTGTTTGGTGGAAGCTGGTTTGAAAGGCAGCTTAATCCCCAGGGAGTCTGCATAACAACCCTAATGTTAGCTTTCTGGCCTCCAGCATGAGTATGGTTTTCTGTAAGAAGGATTTAATGTGGATAAGGAGGCCAACATTTTGTCTGATGTACATTTCTACTCTGCTTGGAATGCAAAATGAATAAGAGCCCACTCCTGTCTTAAGGAGCGTACAGTTTAGTAATGAGACAGACTCCTGATCAAGGAAGTATACTTTGGTGTTGTCAGCACAGGATTAGAGACCGATATTAAGAGGGCTACTGCTGAGAGGTATTTTTGTTTCTGGGTTCAGAACAGTTCTCTAGGTGGCCTTGAAGCAACACAGGTCTCTCCCTTTCTCACGTGTAGTTCTCAAGATAACTGTAGAATGTGCAGGGAATGCAACGTCCTGAGATAAGACCTAGGCTCTGTTCTAGTCCCCCCAAGAAATAGAATGTCTTTCAATGCATTAACCCAGCAGGCCTTGCTATCCCTGGGGCATACAACCCAGAGTGGGCTGCTTTCCAGGATCCCTCAGCTGCCATCCAAGTGATGCATGCACAGGATGGCTCCATCCACTCTGGGCAGTTTTCCTGAGTATTGAGGGATGGGCTCCCCATGCAGCCTAGGCTTGTTGTTTCTTTCCATCACACCATGGAACCTACTATATGTGTGACTGTTCTGCTTCACTGGACTCAGGCAAGTAGTAATAGTGCAGCCTAAGAGGCAGTGAGCTGCAGCAACCAATGCATAGTGAATCTGCTTTGCACTAGATTTTGATTACAAATTTGAAAATGCATTATTTGAAGTACTTAACTGTAAGAGGGAAAATATTCTCTAAAACAGCAGAGGAGATGAAAGGAAACAAAAAGTGATGACTCCTTTAATTCCTGCTTTTCCAAGGAGACCCTCTGATTCCCTGTGTGGTCCCTCCTCATCCCCCTAAGGAGGCCTAATTGCAATCATCTCCACTTATTGAGACAAAGGAGCTCAGTGGGTTGCTTGGCTGGGGTTAGTCCTTAGGCCACTGGCAGAGTAGACTGGCACATGGAAATCCTGAGGTTGATCTACTGTTACCCTCTGAGTCACAAAGTACCCCCCCGACTTCCTCTCACCCCCAGTCTGAACCTGGATTCTATTCAAAGATGTTTCCCCTCTTTGATTTACCTTCATAATTCATTTTGGAGGAATGCACCAAGATCCTTGGAATCCTACAGGAATGTTGAACTCAGTGAAAAGTGATGTGGTTAGGAAAGCAAATAATGTGCTGAAAGATGTTCATTGGAATTGGCTAGGGACATCAAAGAGATTGATGAATCTGCATTTCAAAAAGCCAGCAGGGGGTAACATTTCAGCTTACCTCATATCCATCCTACTTTGAAGTTGGCTGTTCACTACCAGTGATGTTTCTCCCTTCCTATCAGGGCAGAATACTAATATAGCTAGCCCCAGGGAAGAGATGTCTGGAAATGGTATTGTCTTCTTCTTCAATTAAAAAAATTCAAAAGAAATGTATCTCTTTTGTTAATAGGATATAGTTGCTAACATTTGGTGAGCATCTGCTATAATTTCAGGTATGTGCTGCACTTAAGCATTTTATGTGCATTATGCCGTTCTGCTCTCAATTGCATTCCTGGGACAGATGATATTCTTGGCCCTATTGTATTGTACAGTTTGGGAAAATGCAAGTAGAGGTTAAGAAAATTGCCCCTCTTGTAAGTGCCAGAGCAAGGGCCTGAAGTTTGTTGATTATATTGAACACTAAATGAGGCATGATGTCACCTCATTGTCTTTACGCCACACTAGGTTAGGGTGGAGGAGGAGGACACATAACACACATTGGTGAGTGAAAGTAATTTTCCAGGACAAGCAAGAAATGATAAACAGTGTTAATAAACTTCTGAACTTTAGTTTCCATGGACAGTTATGGATTACGAACAAATAGTCAACAGAGATAAATACCAAGGAAGAAACAGAAATAAACTACATTGTCCAGGCATGGTGACATGTCAGTGGTAGAGCCACACAGTTATGTTCATTAGAGTCCAAGGTTTGAAGGAATTGTAAAGAACATTTGGCACAGCAAATCACCCTGACAATGGGTCATCTTGTCCCTGCTCCAACCTTTTCAGCAGCAGGATGTGCTTCATCTCAGCAGACAGCCAGTAACATTTCCAAATAATATTCTAATTGAAAAAAATGTACTTTGTATTGATCCAAAATCCATGTCCCTGTAGCATTCACAAGTAATTGTTGTTCATTCTATCCTCTGACAACATGTAAAATACAACCAACCCCTTTTCCACATGACAGTCCTTCAGATATTTAAAACCTTCCCCTACAACCCCTTGCTGGTTCCTCTAACTATCCTTCATACCACATGAATTCTAAGCATTCCCCATTCTCCATTCTCGTCTCCTTCCTTTCGGTACATTTGAGTGCTGTTTTGGGGAAAGCATTTTGTTAGATGAAGACTGTAAAGTTAAATAAGATGAGTTGATTCCACAGACAGCAATGGCATAGGTGGATTCATGAGACTCTCAGAACATGAGTTCCCAAAAAGACTCTTACTTTTCTTCCTGCAGCCCCCTACCCACTGCCAGCTGCACTGATACAAGGCCCAGGGACCTTCGGTCCCATACAAGACCAGATATTGAGGCCCCCGGCTGCAGCTGCTCCACTCTATGTGACTCCCACCTGCTCAGGAGTCCCGGGTCTCAGCTCCCTCCCTGGCTACATTGTCTCGGCCAGCACCCAGCACCAAACTGCTGGTCACCCAGGGAGGCTCTGGGCACCCGCCCCTCAGAGATACTGGCCCCATTTCTGGCTGAAGTGCCATGTGAGGGACCCAGGGCCACCACCTGCCCTTTGAAACTTTGGAGCTCTAGAGCCCTGGGCCCACCCTGGCTGAGGCACTCAGTGTCCAACCTCAAGCTTGTGTAAGGGAGCAGAACCCCAAGCATGTGAAAGGTGCTGATCAGAGGCTTCCAGCTCCAGAGGAGGGAACACCCTATCCTCTCCTACACCCCAACCTGCTAGTGACACCACGGATCCAGTGCCCAGCTGTGCAGCTGATCCCACCCAGAGACCCAGACGAGCATCCCTAAAAGTGAAAGTGAAAGAACCTCCACCTTCGTTCCCATGGTGACATCATCAAACAGGAGACAAAGCCTGTCCGCTATGCTGAACAGACTGAGACAACTAAGAGTCACAGACCTCCCAGGCAGCAGGCTAACTGCCTGCAACAAAAACAAAGGGGAGAGGTTGGAGATCAGAACTCAAGTGACTTTAGTCCCTAAGGAAAGATTACAGAACCAGTCTGGTCTCTCATTTTGACATTTGATTTTAACATTCTGACTGTGTTTTGCTCACTATTGTTTGCTTTCTAACTTACGCTATCTGTTTCATGATCTTATTGGTCTGTTTCTGTGTAGCTACCAGTATTCTTTAGGGAATTTTCCTTCTGTGTTTTTTTTCATTTCCCTCTGGCCTTGTGTCTCTTTTTCACCTGTTAGTTGGTATGTATGTCTGTTTTCCCTCTCACTCTTCTCTCTTTCTAACTTGCTATTGATGCCCCCTTCCTCCATTATTTTCCTCTTTTATACCTGCTTTTGCTCCAGGGATGAGAGAAAATTCTACACAAATGAAGAAAAAACAAAAGAAGAACATGGGTCTCTCCCTGACCCCAGGGAGGGCAGACACTGAGAAAACTGACTTCGGAATGCAAACAATGAAGAACCCCCAGAATGACTGGTCTCAAACTACAAACCTAGATACCAACACATAAATGGAGAGATTAAAAATAATTGAGAAGATTCAAAAAGAAACTAGAAAGGAGCTGATATCTGAGATAACAGTAATAAAGAATACTGTGAATGAAATAAATAACAAACTGATAAGCATGGAAAGCAGAATTACCCAGGCAGAAGAAAGAATCTCAGAGCTCGAGGACAAAATATACAACTAACCCAAACTCTCAAAAACACAGAAAACAAGCTCAAAAAGACAGAAAAAAACCTTCAAGGGATGAGTGATTACTTCAAGAGACCAAACCTAAGAGTAATTGGCCTTCCTGAGGCAGACAGAGAGACAGAGACCACTTCCATGAGATCATTCAAGAAAACTTCCCTTATCTGATCAATCATGCAAAAATTCAAATACAAGAGATTCAGAGAACCCCTGCAAGACAACAAATGAGAAGATCAACTCCTAGACACATAATAATTCACCTAAACAAAGTAGGCATAAAAGAAAAAGTCCTAAAGGCAGCAAGAGAAAAAAGCTAGATCACCTACCATGGAAAACCAATTAGAATAGCAGCAGATTTATCCACAGAAACCCTGCAGGCTAGGATAGCTCGGAGCCCTATCTTCAAAGTCCTAAAAGATAAACAATTTCAACCAAGAATAACCTACCCAGCCAGATTAAGCTTCATCACTGAGGAAGAATTAAAATCTTTCCCAGATATCCAATCCCTAAGAACTTATGCTGCCACCAAACCACCTCTACATGAAACACTTAAGAAAGTACTAAACACAGAAGAAAAGGGGAAAAAAAGAACAATGTTCTTCACAAGAGTACAGGAAAAGAATAAAATACACATGAAACAATCCCAAAACCAAAAGAAAGACAATAAACCAAGTGGAAGAACAACTCTACAAGAACACTATGATAGGGATGAACTCTCACACTTCAATAATTAGCCTGAATGTGAATGGACGAAATGCACCACTGAAAAGACATAGAATGGCCAAATGGATAAAATATCACCAGGCAACAACATACTGCCTTCAAGAGACCCATCTCACTAGAAAGGACATGCACAGATTCAAAGTAAGAGGATGGAAAA
>NW_007005812.1:0-545 GCF_000164805.1 Carlito syrichta
CATCCTCTGTGATAAGAGTTTCAGTGACTTGGCCCTTTCCATATAGTTTTCCCTGTAATTATCTCACCTCAGTGAGTACAGTGCCTCAGACTTCTCCCTAATTGATGCTCCATGACTTGTCCACTGCTGTTTTGGTGCCTCAGTGATTGATACTCCTACAAATTGGTTGACCAAGTGACTAACCTTCCTCTTTGATGTGTGTTCAAGTAATTGGACCTTCCGCATAATTGATATCTCAGTACAAGTCTTCTTCTGTGATTGGTACCCTAACAACTGATTCTGCTCTTTACTGCATATCCCAGTGACTGCCACACCTCTGTGCTTAGTGCCCCTGTGACAGGCCTTCAACCATAATCGATGTCCTAGTGACTATTCCTTCTCTGTGATGGATGTCTCAGTGTCTGGCTCTCCTCTGTGTTGGGTGTATCAGTGACTCGCTCTCTGCTGTGATAATTGCCTCAGTGTGTGGAACTCCTCTACAATGGGTACACCTGGGACTGACTTTCCTCCATTATATGTACCCCAGTCAGTTTTCCTTCTCTTTG
>NW_007005813.1:0-658 GCF_000164805.1 Carlito syrichta
AATTGTTATAGTTTTAGCTTTTATCATTAGGTCTATGATATATCTCAAGTTAACTCTGGGCATGGTGTGAGGTAGGGGTAAAAGTTGATTTTTCCTATACATTTATAAAGCTGTACTAAACAGGACATATGAAATAATGGCTTACTGATATATGACCCTGTGATCTCTGTGAGAAGAGAAAAATGAGGTGAGCCCTAGAATTGCTCCAGCTTAGTATTTGCATAAAGTTTCCAGAACATTGCTTAGGGAAGTAGAAGTGAGAGACAGTGCATAGGACAAGTTGAGAAATGAATCTGGTAGCCAAGTGGACCAAGGCAGCTAGGATTTGCTGGGAAGAGGACTAGAGAAAAAAGAGATACCCAGAGAGAAAGAGTTCAAATGGTAACTCAAGTCAGAGATGGTTTCTAATTAGCAAGTGCATATGAGGAAAAAACCAGAAGCCAGTGAAAGAACAACTCAAATAGTACAAGGAGAAAAATTCCCAGGATTACCCAGAGCTAGGAATTGTTGGTGTTCCAACTAATCAAAGTGAATAATCTGGTAAAGCATGGGGCATTAGAAGAAGTACTCAGAAAAGCATTTCCTCAATAGAGAAGTAAAATAAAGGTTGCTATAATCATTTATAACACATTTAAAAACAGAATTGGAAAGAATTAAC
>NW_007005814.1:0-466 GCF_000164805.1 Carlito syrichta
GCCAGGATATTGTCCTCAGTTGCAACACCCATGTTTGTGCTCATATTCACAACATTCAATTTTATCATTCTTAAAATAGGAATAATAATATCTTCCACTCCATCTCACAAGGCTTTTGCAGAGATTTCATTGCTAAATCTTTGATATTAAACTGTTCTTTAATCTAAAATAGAACTATTGACCCAGCAATCCCTAGGGATCTATCAAATAAAAATAAATCATTATATTAAAAAGATATCTGCATTTGTATCTTTATTGCAACACTATTAACAATAGCAAAATCATGGAACCAGTCTATGTACCTACCAAAAATTGACCGGATAAAGAAAATGAGATACATACACACCATGGAATATGATGCATCCATAAAAAAGAATGAAATTATGTCCTTTGCAGCAAGATGGATGGACCTGGAGAACATCATCCTAAGTGAACTAACTCAGAAACAGAAAACCAAACACCACAC
>NW_007005815.1:0-536 GCF_000164805.1 Carlito syrichta
CACCAATCTCTCGGTGATGGGTGATGTGGTTCTCACACTAACTCTGCTTCACAATTCGTTTCCACAGAGTATTAGAGTTCAGCCACATGGACATTATGAAGCACTGGTTGCTAAAACATCACCACTACCTTCCCATGAAATGAATTTACATTATCTTACCAAGATCAAGTTCATATTAAATCTTAAGGCCTGGTATCATACTGAGTTCTTTTTATCCATCTAATCTTAGTATATATTCATGAAAAACATCTCATTCTAGTTGAGTCAGTTCCTTCTTGTCTGCTTTTTATGGAATTCTGATTTCCCACATCTAACTTTAGGCTATATCACACGTGAATCTAAATACTCTTGTAAGAATTTATTTGGGCTAAGCATCAGAGATTCATCTCCAGGCAGAAAGTCTGAAAGTCATAGTGTCTCAAAACTGGAATAATTAATAATGTTTACAAAATAGAAATCCATGTTCATTATAGAGAAAAGAGAATGTTTTAAATAATAGAAAAGGAAAAAATACAACTCATCCATAATGCCTCCTC
>NW_007005816.1:0-1129 GCF_000164805.1 Carlito syrichta
GCCGACTTGTTAGCTGGTTTAACAAATTGGCCGATTAGTCAACCGACTCGTTTGCTTGGTCCACTAGCTGACTGACGAGTTGGCCCACTAGTTATCTCGGTTAACCAGTTGGCATACTGGTTTGCTAAACTAACTAGTCTGCCAACTTTTTGGCAAACTAGTTAGCTGTCCTAACTTGTCAACTGACTAGCTAACTGAGCTAACATATCAACTGACAAGTTGGCAGATTAGTCGGTCAATTGGTTAGCTGACTCAACTAGTTGGCCGGCCAGTAGGCTGACCAGTTAGCTGACTTAACTCTACGGCCTGTGAGTGAGCCAAGTGAGCTGAATTAATTATTCTGCTGGTGAGTGAGCAGACTTGTCAGCTGACTTTACTAGTCGTCCACTAAGTGAGCCTACTGGTCAGCTGACTTAAGTAGTCAGCTGGCATGTGAGCTCGCTGGTCAGCTGAATTTAGTTGGCTGGTGAGTGAGTCAACAACTCAGAAGACTTAACAAGTCGACTGGTGATTGAGTCGACCGGTGAGCCAACTTAAATAGTTGGCTAGACAGTGAACCATCAGGTGAGCTGCCTTAACTAGTCAACTGGCAAGTGAGCTGACCTGTGATCTGACTTAACTAGTTGACTTACAAGGAAGTCGATTAGTTAGCTGACTTGCCCTGCGGGTGACCTGACAAGTTTGTTGACCTGTAGGTGGGTGTGCAAGCTGACTAGTTTGCTGTTTAGCAGAAGAGTGAGCTGACTAGTTAGGTAACCTGATGGAAAGCGAGCGAGCCCTCTAGTTAGCTGACCAGATAGCTGAGTTGCTAGCAGAATAGTTAGCTAAGTAACTAGCTGATTTGCTAGCTGACTTGAATAGCAAGCTAACTAGATACCTGGCTATCTAGCTGACATAACTGGCTAGTAAAAAGTGTAACTAAATCTCTAGTTTGCTGACTAAACTAGCTAGCAATCTAGCTGCAGGCTAGCTGACTTAATTATATAGCTGAGTAGCTAGCTGTCCAGCTAGCTGACTTCACTAGCTAGTAGACTAGCAACCTTACTAGCTAGCTGACTTAGCTAGCTAACTGGATAATTAGCTGACATGCTAGCAGATTTAGCTAGCTAGCAGGCTAGCTAGCTGACGT
>NW_007005817.1:0-3335 GCF_000164805.1 Carlito syrichta
GGAGGCCCATCTGATTGACACAGTCCTAGTGGGCCAAAGACCCCAGGGCCACAGGGCAAGCCCAGGAAGCTGAGACCTTCTGTCTTCCATCTTTGCTGTTGATACGACTGAAGAAATTCTGTGCAGTCGTGCAAGAAGAAAATGGCATGTTTATGAGATGTACTCACAGCTAACCTGGAAATGTCATGGTTCATTTTTCCATTTTCCACTATGCAGTTTGGGTTTTCTAACATATGCAAGGGTCAAACTCTGAAGCACATCAAGAATGCTTTCTTTCACTTGGTTATAAGTTACTAGATATTGCTTGAGTAAAAAATGATATAAGTATATTCACTCATTTGATTTAGAATTATGCAGTTTAGTGTTCAGACATAAGGTGTTTTAGAAGCACAACTTTATAGTAAGTTCATTATGAATTCATTATAAGTTCTAACACTTATCTAGGAGTTATGTAGGTGATTTATAACACTGTCTTCACAGACTTAGGATAAAGATTAATCGTTAAGGTTTTTACTTAATTCTATAGTTAAATTTTAAGTAAATGTTTATAGAGTGGGTTTTCACTGAATTCATAATATACTAATTAGATACTTTTATGATAATTAACTAAATACAGAAAGCAACCTTGGGGGCCTGGGAAACATCACTAAAAGCTTCTTTTGAGTTTTCTTTAGAAATAAACACTGCAGGATAAGAGAAAAGTAATGAAGACACCTGGACAAGAAAGGCAATTACGAAGTTTTGAAGGTCATAGAAGCCCAAAAGAGAAAAACTCCTGCTACATGGAGAACTTTGTACCTGGAAACTTTCTTGAGACATTTCAAGGACTCTAATTCGGGACTTTGAACTAAAACTATTATTTTTTACTTTATGATAAAGACTCATTAACTAAAAGTACTTAGTGTTCTTGGCTTATTTATCGCTTCTAGACCACTAGGTGGTGGTAACTTTTAAAGCATGTGTACGTGAAGGAATTTTCTTTGTCTTGCCCCTTTACGAATGGTATAAAAGCTCTGTGTTAACTAACATTAAATTGTCATCTGTTCAGGAATCAGGTGTCCGAGTATAATATTTTCGTCTTTTGTCTATCCGTCTCTCCTTCAGGAAACCTCACGACCCTTGTAGGAGCTGGACCCCTACACTTGGTAACTCCTGTAGCAAAGCGGGGCAGCCATTGGTGGCTTTTGGGGCTGGAAGTTGCTGAGCTTGGGGGACTCTCACATGTAGGGATGATGTGGAGGAAGGACTAATGGCAGAAGAATTGCAAGAGAATGGACTTCTTCGTTGACTTAGATTTTCTTTCTTTCTTTTCCTCTCTCTTTTTGTTTCCTCATTTGGTAGCCCTGGCTGATCTCAACCACCCAACTCAGTCTTTCCTCTCTATCTAGGCCTCCCAAACTGCTGCTACCACAGGCTTTCCATTTGGTTGACATTCTGGTCTTCCTGCCTGGTCTTGAACTCTGGGACTGAGATGATCCTCCTGCCGAGGTCTGCCCTCACCCAAGTAATTTTGGGTTTTGCTTGGGGTCAAGGTGGGGGCTTGCTATGGTGTCCAGCCTGGTCTCAACTCCTGGGCTTTTGCCATCTTCTCATGTCTGCCTCCCTGAGTGCCAAGGAGAAAGGTGTGAGTTGCTTGTCCTGGCCCCCCAATGGTTTGAGAGTCATGCCCTCCTTTTCCCTGAGGCAGAACCTGGTAGGAGCAAGCAGGTCCACCCTGAGGATCAAGCCTGGGGAAGGACTCTGCACCCCAGTGGGGACACACCCCTGTGCCAGGCACTTCCCAGTGGTGGGCTCGGGGCATGATTCAAAGTGTCCTCTCCAGGGTCGTAAGTTGTCTGTAGGGAGCAGGTCTCATGGGAGCCTGTGAGGAGTGTGGAAGCTGGGCACTGGTGCTCACGCCTGTCACCCCTGCACTTTGGGAGGCTGAGGTGAGAGGATGGCTTGAGCTTCTGAGTTTGAGACCAGCCTGGACATCTTGGCGAGACCTCATCTCTACACGAAGCCAAAAAAACTGCCAAGTGTAGTGGAACATGCCTGTCATTCCAACCACTCAGGAGGCTGTGGCAGGAAGATAGCTGGAGCCCAGCCCATGGAGGCTGTGGTTGCCAAGAGTGGTCCCCTGTGCAACGGTCTGGGTGACAAAGCATGACTCTGACTCAGTAAGTTGATATCAACCACCATTGCTACAACCACAGACCGGGCTAGGGGCTCAGCCTGGCATCCCAGTCCTTCAGAGGCTGAGGTGAGTGAACGACCTTAGTTTGTGGGTTCAAGAGCAGTCCAGGACACTGGGTGAGACCTCGTCTCAGTCAAGAAAAATGAATCCAAAGATTAGCTGGGCGTGGTGGGGCAGGCTTGTGGTTCAAGTCACTCGGGGGGATGATCACCTGAGCCTGGCAGGTGGAGTCCACAGTGCCCATTAATGTGCCCCTGTGCTAAGGTCTGGGTGACAGAGTGGGATTCCAATTCTAAATAATAATTATCACAACCACTGCCACCACCACCACTTCTGCCACCCAGCTTGAGGTTTCACCCTCAGGAATGGGAGAGAAAAAGGCTCTATTCCCCCTGTCATTTGTGGGAGATTTCAAAGTTGGCCCCTGGGCAAATCCTTCCTGCACCTTTGGCCACGTGTCCCATAAGGCCTGCCTCCACCCTCCACACTCATTCTACATGGCAAAGATGCATGTGAGCTCACAGAACAGATGGCCCCGAGTTAGGGTGGCCATCAGGCACAGAGTGATCAAAGCGGTTCAGAAACACTGCAGCCAGCACAGGTGCTGGTGGACGGTCTGCTACCTTTGGGCAGTAGAGGACCTCTTCCTCTGCCAATCACTCTATCATCCCCCGCCCATGAAGACCTTTCGTGGGGAGCTGTGGACGCCTGTTGTGTTTCCCCACGTCGGTCTCCCAAAGTCTCAGTCCGATTGTCTGCCGATAAACCATTTTTCAAGAACTATAGGCCCAAGACTGGGGCCTCCTTTCCAAATGATCTCTGTTTGTTCATGATGATCCCAACTCCATACACAAATGGATGTCCTTTTCTTTCCTTTTTTCATTTTTTCTTTGAGTGGGAGTCTCACTTTGTTGCCAAAGATGAAGGGTGGTTGTGTGCTTCTGGCCACTGCAGCCTTGGCCTGCCAGGCTCCTTTGAGCCTTTCCTCGGACAGCTGAGGAGCCTGAATGACAGGCATGTACCACCACACCTGACTCATTTGGGATGGAGGGTAGAGAACTGACTCACCAAGGTGCCCGGGTGGGTCTTGGCTCACAGGCTCAGACTGGTCTTGGGTCTAAGAGGCTATTGTCCTGGCCACTCCAGAGGCTGAGGTAGG
>NW_007005818.1:0-827 GCF_000164805.1 Carlito syrichta
ATATAATTTGGATCCAAGAAAGAATAAAAACTTGTCTCAAGCATTCTAAGTAGACATGAGGAAGCAAAATGACCTGAAGGTGAAAAGCAAGCTAAGGAAACTTTCCTTAGGATACTATATTTAATGTTCACAGCAAGAGCCCAAACTTAGTATTTCCAAAGGTCTTTGTAAAGAGAATGTCCAACATTCAATCCAAAACCACCTGAGAGACTAACTGAAAAATTTGGTTATGAGGCACAGGATTTAAAAAAATATATACTCTGGGCAAAGTGCCTCCTGCCTATAAACCAAGCACTTTGGGAGGCTGAGGCAGGATGACCAATTGAGCCCAGGAATTCCCACTACAGTAAGTCAAGATCACGCCACTGCACTACAGCCTGGGTGACAAAGTCAGATCTTGTCTCAAAATAATAATAATAATAATAATAATAATAATATGCACACAGCAAATCAACTCTATCACCAGAAGTCTAAACAAGTTATCTAGCCATATTCTGAGACATGAAAAAATCTGAGAGAGCTGTCCCTTTGCTATCTTATCCTACATCTTTCCCTAGGATGTGAGGAAACCATACTTCATGACTGGCAATTCTAGGAGACTCCAAGGAAAGCTTCAGAAGTATTAAGAAATAATCATTTATCTGAATTACATTCCACTCCAGATGAGGTAATTAATTAGGCAAAAGAAAACAATCCTTAGTACTTTGCTCTGAAAATTAACAAACGTTAAATCTGCCACTGGTAATTTACTACACTGGAACAGAAAATTTCATTGTTCACATCAACCTGCAAGCTTTTTATCTCCTTGCAAGCTTTTTTCAATAATC
>NW_007005819.1:0-517 GCF_000164805.1 Carlito syrichta
AACTCCAAATATAGGGTGAAATAAACATATAAATATGAAAATATGATAAATGTGGCTACTCAAATCAATAAAAATAGATGTATTGGGCAAAACAGAAGGAGAAGAAGCTCTTTCTGTATTGATATATAAATCACTGCAACATACATGAAGTGAAAAGGACAAGGTGCAGCATGCTGGGTTTGGAAAGTATATATGTATATATAATGAAAACAATCATATTGTCTTGCATATTGTCTTGCATATGTAAAAAATATACTCTAACTGTAACTCCAGACTCTAATATCATTGCCAGAAGGGCCAGAGTCAGGTGTCCTGTGGAACAGGATAGGGTGGGGATAGACTTTCATTGTGTGTGTAATCATATTCTTGTAATTTTGAACCAAGTAAATTGTGCTTATTTCTATTTAAGCATTTTAAAAATATGAAATAATAACTAGCCAGCCTGATTTTTGTTTGATTTTTTAAAGGACTATCAATTGGTTTATGCCCTCCGTGGGCAAGTTCTTCTTTCCAGCCT
>NW_007005820.1:0-449 GCF_000164805.1 Carlito syrichta
ATAAAATAAAACCCAATACCAAGTTCTGGTGAGTCTGTGGAGGAACTGAAACTCTTATACAATGCTGATGGGGACACTAAATGACACAAACACTCTGGAAAACCTCAAAGTCCCAGTCTGGTATTTAGCCAAAAGAAATCTAACTTTGTGTTCACAAAAAATGCTCTGTGTCCATTGGGTGATACTGAATCTATATTCAAAATCACTGAAAACTAGAAACAACCCAAATGCTCTTTGACTGGTGAACTAAAGTCATCAATCTCTTCTGCTTTTAGTTCTGGACATTTGTGCCCCCAGAAAATGGCTTAGTTCCAGCAAACCAGCATAACTGGCCAGCCTCTGAACAAACACGCAAACCATGCATCCATGCAAGAAAACAAGAGAAGTAGCCATAGGTAGCTTCAACAGTATGTGTGAATCTCAAAGGCATGGTGGTCAGTGTGAGAAAC
>NW_007005821.1:0-464 GCF_000164805.1 Carlito syrichta
AATGAACTACTTTCAGTAGGATTTTAGAGTCCCTGAGTTAACTTTCTCTGAGTATTGAAATACTTGATCATAAAATGAATTGATATTCTTTAAAAAATCTGCAACTAGACAAATATTAACATATGTTAAACTTTTATGGTGGGTACATGGATGTCTGTTATATTATTTTCTATATTCTTGAAATTTTGAAATCATAAGATTAAAAAAACCATTAAGAAAAAAATAATAGCTATCCAATCGAGATAAGAAAAAATTGCACAGAAAAAACCAAAAATTACCCATAATGCCACTTCTCAGATATATACCTTTGGGTATTTATCTTCTCAGTCCTTTTGTTTAAAAGAGAAAGAGAAATTTAAAATTTGTGTTTTTATTTTATTATAATAATAATAAAAACACAAATTTTAAATTTCTCTTTTTCTTATTATTTTATTATAATAATAATAAAAACACAAATTATTATT
>NW_007005822.1:0-510 GCF_000164805.1 Carlito syrichta
TGACACATCATCTGGGGCAGTTCAGTGAACTTACTTTAAAACGCCTGAAATTTTGAGAATAATGCAGGAGATGGTTTAGGGAATAATTTATGGGTTTCTCTCCTTCAGAGAACATCTGAGAACATTTTCTCTAATAATAAAGGGCAAAGTACATGCAGTTGCATAAACCACAAATGCTCCGCCAGTGCGTGAGTAAAAAGAAATCGCCGGTTGGAAAAGAAAAAAAAACAACTTCTTTGTTATCTTCCACTTTCCTCACTTCACTGGAGGACAGTGGCCTGGTCGCAGAGTATGGACAGAGGCCACGTTTGTCATGCAAGGATGGGAAGCAATCAGAGTGGGAGATATCTCAAATGAGTGCAAAAAGAACACGAGACTATTACACGGGCTTGCAAACTCAGAGAGGAGGTCTCTTACTAGTCTTATTCCTATTCCTATTCCCATTCCCATTCCCATTCCCTTTCCTATTCTTTCCAGCAGAGCAATCCCCATGGTGTCGGGCTCTGAAGC
>NW_007005823.1:0-820 GCF_000164805.1 Carlito syrichta
TAGCTGTGTTAATTAGTTGACTGACGAGTTGGCCCACAAGTTAGCTCGTTTAATTAGTTGGCTGGCTGATTTGCTGACCTAACTAGTCGACTGACAAGTTGGCGACTATTTAGCTGACCTAACTAGTTGGTCCACAAGTTAGCTGACCTAACTTGTCAGCTGACCACTTGGTTGACAAGTTGGCCAATTGGTTAGCAGACTGAAATTGTTGGCCGGCTAGTCGGCCGACCGGTTAGCTTACTTAACTTGTCAGCCATCGTGTGAGCCCACAGGTGAACTGACTTAACTAGTCGGCCGGCGAGTAAGCCATCTGGTCAGCTGACTTAACTATTCAGTCAGCGAGTGAGCCGAATGGTCAGCTGACTTAACTAGTCAGCCAGCGAGTAAGCTGACTGGTCAGCTGACTTTAGTCAGCTAGCGAGTGAGCCGAATGGTCAGAAGAGTTAACTAGTCAGCTGGCAAATGAACCAACAAGTGAACTGACTTAACAAGTCGGCCGGCGAATGACCCGACATGTGAGCTGCCTTAACTACTCGGCCGGCAAGTGAGCTGACCAGTGAGATGATTAAACTACTCAGCTCACGAGCAAGCCGACTAGTTAGCTGACCTGTTGGCCTGTGAGCCAGCCGAAAATTTAGTGGACCTGTTGGCTGGTGAGTGAGATGACTAGTTTGCATCCTGGTTTGCAGGTAAGCGAGTCAACTAATTAGCTGACTTGATGGAAAGCGAGCGAACCCACTAGTTATCTGACCAGATAGCAGAGTTGCCAGCCTACTAGTTAGCTAAGTAAGTAGCTGATTTGCTAGCTGACTTAACTAGC
>NW_007005824.1:0-430 GCF_000164805.1 Carlito syrichta
GTTAGTGTCATCAATTTTCTGTAAGTTTTAAGGTGTTAGGATCCTTGTATCATTGCCTTGTTATACCTATGTTACAGGCAAACAATTACCTTTTTACAAGTCTTCTCTTGTTATATTAATGAATTTGGAATATTCTTGTATTTTCTTATTTGTCTATTTTAGGGCGACATGTAAACAATTATGTATGAATTTTGGTAATCTTTAAAGTTTAATTTTTTTTTTCATTTCTGGAACCACCTCATTTTATCTTATGTGCTTCTAGATACAGGGTTCTCTTTTTCTCAGAGAAAATATAACTCAAGAGAAAATAGAAATTCCTTAGTTCTGTATGAGTCTATTTGTGGGCTGGTTTATTGATCTGTATCAGAATTGTGATAAACATTTTCTGTGTGTACCTGAGTAGCATATAGTTAACCTACATTAAAATATA
>NW_007005825.1:0-434 GCF_000164805.1 Carlito syrichta
AATGTATAGGACTTATGTAGAAACATGATACAACTGGATTTTCCAAAATCTGGAAAATAGACTAAGGGAGAATCATAATTGGAATAGGGTTGGGGTCATTTAGACAACTTCTGCAGTAATGCAGAAAAGAATCATCTTATCACAAAGTTGCATCAATAATCTGAACTAATAATGAGACTAAGCAAGTTAGTATGCTTTGTATTTAATCTTTTTGAAATCAGGCTTTAAAAAAAGAAGTCTATAGGAAGTTTTCTTCTCACAACACATTCCATAAAAGTTGTTTTGACTATATTCAAGCCATATCGCATTATGATCATTTCCCCAAATCAACTATTTATTTTTTTTGGAAAATTGCTTGAAAAATCTTTCCTTTTAACACCTCAATTTCTAAAAAATCATATTTGAAGAAAATTATTTTACTACCATTTTCAAAG
>NW_007005826.1:0-433 GCF_000164805.1 Carlito syrichta
GGCTAGTCAGCAGACTTAACTAGCTAGTTACCTAGCTAGCAAGCTGGGTAGCCAAGTGACTTAACCGACAGACTTAACCAGCTAGCCAGCTGTCAAGCCAGAAGATTATATAGCTAGCTACTTACCTAGCCAGGTGACTAGCCAACTGGACTTCTAGCTGATAACCCACTAGCCAGCTGGCTAGCCATCTGTCTTAACTAGCTGACTTAACTTGCTAGTCAACTGGATAGCCAGCTCACTTAACTATCTGACATAACCAGGTAGCCATCTGGCTTCCCAGCAGACTTTATAGTTAGCTACCTAGCAAGCAGGCTGGGAAGCAAGCTGACTTAACTAGCTGACTTAACAAGCAAGGCAGCTGGCTAGTCAGCTGACTTAACTAGCTAGCAACCTAGCTAGTCAGTTGGTTAGACACTTCACTTAACTAGCTGAA
>NW_007005827.1:0-528 GCF_000164805.1 Carlito syrichta
GCATCTAGGAAATCTGCCCAGATATAATTCGATGACACTCAAGATTGTATGCATTAATAAGGTAACTCTCTTGGTCATTATTGTTCACTGTCTATTTACTAGTTCTTGTTCAACCTTCAGACATCATGACTGGGGAAATAATCATTCTCCAACCAGAAGCTATTTTAAAACTCTTGGGTTTATGTTTTCAGAGTAGAAGAAATACTTCTAAGATGAGAGTGTGATCTCATGAATAGTCACAAACAGGCATTTTAGAGAGATTATTCAGTAGGTAATTGAGACATGTTCATTAACAGGCACTACTGAAAAAATCAATAGACATATTAAACATATGTCCTAGAATGTAAAAGTCACTAAGCAGTATGATGCTTATGATGTTTATGACATTGATAAACTACAAAAGATGATTAAATAAATGCAAATTATTAGGCTTTACCCCAGCCTTACTGATTTGCAGCTCTGGAGGTGGAGTCCAACATTCTGCCTGAACTAGTCTTTTAGGTGATTCCAATTCATGCTAAAAGTTTT
>NW_007005828.1:0-596 GCF_000164805.1 Carlito syrichta
GGCTTTAGAATCTACCAACATGAGGTAATTTTTGCATGTAGGACTGTGTTTGGCTTTTGTTTTTGTACAAATAAGGTAAGAAGTCAGAAAAATTTTAAGCCCTAGTTCTCAGTTCTAGCTATCTATTATCTGTCAGTTAAAGCTTAAAATAAGAAAAACATAGATAAAATGCTATAGTTAGTGAATAAAATGTTTGTACACTTTAAAAAGAGGCCAAATGTATTGCATGTGACCAATGTCTGGCCCTCATTCTCACCTTCCTCATCAAAATATTGGTTCAGTGAGTTGATTAAGGATAGGGAGCATATTTAAAATCAAACTTATGAGAAGGATTTTTTTGCTTGAAGGTATACTACTTTTAAGATGACATATATAGCTTTATTTTTTTAATTTTTGTTAATGGAGAAGGAAATGAGGTATGAATCAACAGTCATACGTGGCAGTCAAACAAGATAAATAAATTCTAGAGACCGGCTGTGTAGTCTTGTGTCTATAGTCAACAATAGCATATTGCAAACTTCAAATTTTAAGTGGGTAGATGTCATATTTTTTCCATAAATATAAAAAAATTATGAAAGAATAAATGAATCCATAAA
>NW_007005829.1:0-450 GCF_000164805.1 Carlito syrichta
AGAATCGTACACAGATTCTCAAATGCACGTGCTGTCTTCACAGGGTGACTGAATTTAGAGTCAGAAAAAATGGGATTGGGGGGAATAATTGTTTCCAGGAGAGGGATGTGTCCCTGGCCCATCTTGGCAGAAGGTTCCTGTTTCTGAGTCAGAGGGTCAGGCTGCCTGTGGCACATTTCTAACCTCAGAGAGCGGAACTGGCAGGAACCCACCCAGGGAGCCTCAGAATCTCCCACACCAAAGCAGGGGCAGGCATTAGGGAGGGTTGGGGCTGGAAGGTGCTGAGCTTGGGGGACCCTCACTTGTGGGGATTAGGGGGAAGGACTGAGGACAGAAGTTTTGCAGGAGAACGGATTTCTTTCTTTGTTTCTTTCTTTCTTTCTCTTCCTCTCTCTCTTTTTTTTTTCACTCACTAGGTAGTCCTGGCTGCTTTCAAACCACCCAACTCAG
>NW_007005830.1:0-422 GCF_000164805.1 Carlito syrichta
CTGCAGCCTTGACCTGTTGGGTTCAGGTGATCCTTCCGAGTTTGGACTTGTCTAGAAAACACTGCACTCCAGCCTAGGTGATAGAATAAGACTCCGACTCAAAAAATAAAAATAAAAGAAAGTAACCTCTGAGACAGAATGGCCCTAGCTCAAGCCACCTCTGCCACTTCCTAGTGATGCAACCTTGGGTAATGTCATTGTAAAATGGAGATAATAATATCTACCTCACAGCTGCTATAAGTAAAATTATAGGTGTTAAAGGACAGTGTAAACACTGCAGAGTTATATAGATGTGAAGACGATTATTTTCCTTCCTGGCATTGTACTCCTGCAGCACTCACAGGCCGTGACCTGCCACTTGTACTTCATTACATCCTGCCTCCAGTGATCTGCTCTCCTAACAGCACGGAAGCCAGCTGGGA
>NW_007005831.1:0-502 GCF_000164805.1 Carlito syrichta
GGAGGCCCCACACAGACCAGGTTTCTGACTGAGTCTCTGTCACAGTGGGTACTGGTGGTTAGACCCACAGTGACAACCACCAGGTCAGAAACCCCCTGCCCAAGTCCGCCCAGTACAGGGGCCTGGGAGCCTGAGGACCCTTTAGGACCTGAAGGGGACACCTGTCCACAAGCCACAGATTTCCCCACCGGGGCTCACGTTCCCGGAGGCATAGTGCTGCCTAAGGAGGCCGGGGCAAGGGGGCCGGGGCAAGGAGATAAGCCTCCACCCAAGGAGAAGCCAGATGGGACCCCAGCAGCCTCCCACACGGCCACACTGCTCAAAGAACCCAGGTCCCACAGCCCCATCTCACCTCACGGCCTGACTGTACGGCGCCTGGCCCACCCCAACCCCCAAACAGAATGTGTGCAGGGCTTCTCCAGCTGGGCCCCTACACCCGACGCAGCACTTAAGACGAACCCCTGGACTCCGAGCCCCGGCAGCCCCCCCCCAAGCCAGCATC
>NW_007005832.1:0-543 GCF_000164805.1 Carlito syrichta
TGTGTGTGTGTGTGTGTTGTAAATCTTAACAGCACCTGTCCCTTTTATGTATCAAAAAAATATCAGGTAGGCAACCCCCTCAGGTCCCCTCCCACTGTGGGAGCTTTTCTGTCCCCTCTCAATAAATCCTGTTTTCTTTAAAAAAAAATTAAAAATAAGTTTTTAAAAGTCAGTTAATTTTCTTTTCCCAGTAGAGACAAGTTGGACTAAACAAAGCCGTATGGGCAGAGCTTATCAGAACATCATGTTGCCATAGAAGACACAGTTTCCTTCCAGAGTCAATCAATCAATCCTGGAGAGGAACCTGAATGATTTTTCAGATGGTTCCACACAAAGGAAATGCATTTATTTTTCAGAATTACAGCCCTAGTAATATCTGTGAGTGACACTGTGGTTAATGTTACTTGTCAGAACTGTGATACCTTGAGACTTTTTTTTCATTGTATACTATTGAATGCAAAACAAAATTATAATGTGAGACACGGCGCCATAAATTATAGCTGAGGCTGCCTGGGGTGGGTTAATGATTTCACTGTTTAATTA
>NW_007005833.1:0-406 GCF_000164805.1 Carlito syrichta
ACAAGGGCACCTCCCTGGACAACAGTTCTCCCATTCACACACGCTGTGCCAAGGGCTTGGTCAGGCCGAGAAGCCGATTCGATCCATGACAATGACTGTGCGACCTTGTGCCCTTGGACCTGAGCCTCGTGCTTGGGCATCACCTGCTCCATAGCTGCAGTTCCTGCCCTTCATGCCCCAATGCCTGCCTTATACACAGTACACATGTGGGGTTGGAGGGTGCTGGGGCAGGGAGGCTGGGAACGGGGGAAGGAAAAGCTGTCTAGCAGACTAGGGGCAGTATGCTTTGGTGGCAGATCTTGCCTCCCTCTGTCCCAGGGTGTACCACAGTCCTGCGAACTGATGAGAGCCTCATCCCCACTTCCTGCAGGTGGGCAGGCTGTTCTTTCCTGAGCCTTCGTCCCAG
>NW_007005834.1:0-540 GCF_000164805.1 Carlito syrichta
ATGCTTTGTTCTCATCAGATGCCTCCCTTAAAAACCAAAATAACCCCCGGTTTTACTGCCGGTTATGGTTTAACCATATTCATATTAATAAGACTAGCCAATAACTTTACAATATCATGGGGCATGGCTGATTGGACTTGCAACTGATGCGTCTCTGCAGGAAAACCCAGACTCTACCAGCTGATCCCCAGTATGTGCTATTATCAAAAATTTTCTTGCCAACTAGGAACACAAAAATACTGGGCTGCAACAATGTTAAGAGACTTCCAAGAGGGCTGCCCAGGCAATAAGGGCACAGTCCACTGCTGGGAGCAAGACTCCCCACCAAAACCCCAAAACAAAATAACCCCTTGCCCCGCTGAATGTTCATCCGTCCATTCTTTTGTCCAGGCATCTTGCTACGAGCAAGCCTCAGTCTGCCTCAGACCAACCAAACAGCAGGCCTGGACGGAACGAAGCCTGGGACAACATTCTGGGTATTCTTGTCCCAGGAAACAGGGAGAAAAAATCTGCTGGAACCTCAGACCTCCTGTGGGGAGA
>NW_007005835.1:0-420 GCF_000164805.1 Carlito syrichta
ACAGGCTTCTACTTTAAAATGATAGATTGACCTCATTTGTTTATCCTCTTTCCTTTTCAAAACACTGCTGAAATGACAGGCTTCTACTTTAAAATGATAGATTGACCTCATTTGTTTATCCTCTTTCCTTTTCAAAACACTGCTGAAATGATAGTAGAAAATTTTTAAAAATTAACTCACAAAAACAAAGATATTGGGAGGAGTAAAAAAAGCAAATGGGAGGGTTACCCCTTCAGGTTCCCTCCCACTGTGGGAGCTTTTCTGTTTTCTCAATAAATCCTACTTTCTCACCAAAAACAAAAAATCAACCAAACAAAAAAAAGCAAATGAGAGATTTAAGTTGGAAAGTTGTAAAGCAGAGAGAAGACTTCTTAACATTAAAATTGCATTTTTATCTGTACAGCAATTTGGAAAAAAACT
>NW_007005836.1:0-404 GCF_000164805.1 Carlito syrichta
GGTGACTTAACTAGCTAGCTCGCTGACATATCTAGCTGACTTAACTAGCTAACTTCCTAGTTAGCCAGCTGACAAGTAACTGAAATATATAGTGAGACAGATGGCTGCCCATCTGCCATAACTAGATTTTTAACTTGCTAGGCGGCTGGCTCGACAACTGACTTAACGTGCTGACTTAACTAGCTAGTCAGCTGGCTAGTCAGCTGAGTAAACTAGCTGACTTAACTAGCTGGCCAGTTGGATAGCCAGCTGTCTTAATTGCCTAGCTACCTAGCTAGCAAGCAGCCTAGTCGGCTGACTTAACTAGCTGACTTAATGAAGTTGTCAGCTGGCTAGCCATCAACCTTAACTAGCTATCTACTTAGCTAGACAGCTGGATAGCCAGCTGACTTAACTAGCTGATA
>NW_007005837.1:0-480 GCF_000164805.1 Carlito syrichta
GCTATATAAGTCAGCTAGTTATATCAGCTAGCTAGCTAGTTAATTCAGCTAGTTAAGTCAACTGGCTAGCTAGCTAGCTAAGTAGCTAGCTAGTTAAGCCAACTTGATAGACCAGCTGGCTAGCTAGGTAGCTAGCTGGTTAAGTCAGCTAGTTAAGTTAGCTTGCTAGCTAGTTAAGTCTGTGAGCCAAGTTAGCTGGTTAACCAGTTGCTTAGCAGGTTAGCTAGCTAAGTCAGCTGGCTAGCCAGTTAACCATCTAGTTAAGTAACATAGTTAAGTCAGCTCACCACCCAGCTGGTTAGGTAGGTATCTACGTAGTTAAGTCAGCTGGCAAGTCAGTGGGCTAAATAGGTTTTTAGATAGTTAACTCAGCTGTCTGTCCTGCTGGCTAGCTATGTAGATAGGCAGCTGAGTCAACCTGCTAGCCAGCTGGCTAGCTACTTAAGTCACCTTGTTAAGTCAGCTGGCTAGGCAGCTGGC
>NW_007005838.1:0-399 GCF_000164805.1 Carlito syrichta
CCCCAAACCAAAAAAAAAAAAAAAAAAAAAACGTAAAACATTTCCATTTTCTTCCTCACAACTGTTTATCTCTTTTAAGTGCCCTGGTTTTTTCAAAAATATTAATTGTAAATAAAGTGTCTATCTATTTTCCTGCTCTATTTTGCCTGTCTCGTTCTTGTGTTGTCAAAGTGGTTCTTGGAAGCATTAGTGAAACCTGAATAAAAATAGGCATAGCAGCATAGCTTGGGTTACACAAGTCCCATTTGCTTACCTACCTTCCTGGACCCCATCCTTAATATCAGTGAAATTTACAGAGATTCAAGTTAACAGAGAGAAAAAAGTAAAAGCACATGGTGGCTTGATGGCTAGTGAGAATATAAATTGGCCCAACAGCTCTATAGGGCAATGCACAGCAAC
>NW_007005839.1:0-397 GCF_000164805.1 Carlito syrichta
TGCATCCTAGGCTTTCCCAAGGCTTGCCCCCTAAGCCTCCCCGCAGCTCACCTTCGGCGTCCGGGTGCAGTAGCTTCTCAACCTCCCCACGGCTTGGGTCCCCACTCTCTTTTCGGCGCAACTTCTCGACGTCACCTCGGTGCACCTCTTCGGACTCCCTGTAGCATTCCTCCTTGACCTTCCAGAGGGATGGCTCCTCCACTTCCCTGAGGCGCGCCTCAGGGGGCATTCAAGCGGTGTGCCTCCTCAGCAGCCTCCCAGCACGCCTCCTTGGCGTCCTGGTGGCGTGTCTCCTTGGCAACCTCGTGATGCGCCCCCTTGTTCTCCTCGCGGCACACTCCCCGTGGCACACCTTTTCGGCCTTTCTGTGCCACACCTCCCCAGAGCTCCTGGGGCA
>NW_007005840.1:0-2313 GCF_000164805.1 Carlito syrichta
TTCATATGGAAACAAAAATGACCAAGAATAGCCAGAACAATCCTCAGCAGAAAAAAAAAACAAAACAAAGCAGGTGGTATCACATTACCAGACTTCAAACTTTACTATAAAGCTACATCATCAAAATAGCTTGGTACTGGTATAGGCACCTGGAGGGCTGCCAGCTCCCTGTATCCTTCATTACCAATAGAAACCCCACATATCAAATACTCCAGGTTAGAAACACACAGAGCAAGCAGCCATTTCTTAACTTGTTACTCTGGAAGACGCTGGAAATACGGTTTGATTCTCTGTATAAAAATAGCCTAGTGGCAGTTCATGGTTTTTTAGTGCCACCATGAATGTATAACTATAACAACTCAATTTTTACAGTCATTTTTTAATCATAAAAATTTTTCTTGGACAAAATTCATAGAATACAAAATTAGCCCCTGGAAGTGCACAGTGAGTGACATTTGTCCCTTCCCTTTATTGAACACCCATCAGCTCCATCTAGTTTTCCCCTTTCTCGTCATCCAAAGAACACTCTGCACCAGGGTACAGTTTCTGCTTACCCCCTGACCTTCAGCTCCCAACAACCCCATCTGCCTTAAGTCTGTATGGATTGGCCTGTTCTAGACACTTCATAAACAATGTAGCATACAACATGGGACCTGCTGTATAGAAAGTGCTTTAGGTCTTGTAGACCTGAGGATCTGTCTCCACATTAAGCCTCATGTTACAACACGAAAATAGCCTTGGGTGATTCATAAAGGATGAGCAGGAATGGGTTCCTCTACATGACACCACACAGATGTGCCCACGGCCAGTTTCCCACTGTGTTGTCCATCAGCCACCACAAGACGCCAAGATTTTTGTGTCACATTATCTTTTCCTAAATAGGCCACATATTGTAAAGGCACGTAATCACAGATAATTGGTGTTTTATTATCAGTCTCTTTTCTCTTTTAATTAGGAATGATGATTTTGTGCAAAGCATTGCTATATGTGTGCTCTGTTTCTGTTTTCAGTATAAAAGTACTGTTTTTGTTCCTGAATACCTCGTTTGTTTAAATTATTTTTTGCATATAGAGATGAGACTCACCAAGTTGTCCAGGCTGGTCTCGAACCCCTAGACTCAGGCAATCCTCTTACCTCAGTACCCCAAAGTGCTGGGATTACAGGCATAGGCCACTGCACCTGGTCCCTAAATAGTTTTAAACCTAATGGAGTTAATCTTCACCTGAGCCACAACCTTCTCAGCAGCATTAGATAAGTAAATGTTAAACTAAAAATTCTGTGAAAGACTGTTACATGCTACAGCATTATGCTAGGAGAAACCCAATACAAAAGATCACATTGTATGATTCCATTTCTGTGAGATGTTCAGAATAAGCAAACCCACAAAGATGATGTAGATGAGTGGCTACCAAAGATTATGGAGAATGAGGAGTGACTGCCAGTGGGTATGGACTTTCTTTTGTGAGGAATAAGAATATTCTAAAATTAGATTGTGGTGATGATTCTATAACCTTGTATACAGTAGAAACAACTGAATTATCCACTTTAAATTCTGTTATGTGAGATACAGCTCAATAAAAGTTTTACAAATTTTTTTCTTATATATCATAAAAAGTATAGATGATGAACATTTAAAAAATACATTTATGCAGGATTAAAATTATCTTTAAATAAAATGACTATTATAATTTTCCTCATAGAAGTTACTCATATTTTCATTTACTCAGTAGTTTGTCTTTGCCTACGACTCTAATCTAACATTCTGTGCTTGACTGTTGAGATGGGTGTGTGGTACTCATGATAGTCCACTGTAGAATTATTTGTTCCTTATGTGCACCACTTCAGCAGTGCTTTAAATATATTAAGAAACTTCTGGACATGAACTGAGTTTTTATTTCGTTCTGACCATGAAGTAAGCACATGTTATATGTGTGATTATAAAAAATGCAATTCCATTTCACAGTCAAGCCATAAGAGGTAATCCACATTATTTATTATTTATTATTTATTGAATCTGTATCTTGTTTTCCCACTCTGACAGATTCAAAAGATAATATTATTTGCTTTGTGCCCAGCCATGTGCAAGTGCTGAGAATACAGAATAAGCAAAGCCACGGTCCCCTTAGCTACAGTGTTCATTACAGATGAGGGTAGAGAAATATGCAAAAGTAGATTCCAGTGACATCACCTACTAAGGACTGTAGTATCTAGGCATGATATAATGGACACTTGGATTATGAAAGCAGAAATGGAGAAACATGGGTGGATTCAGGAGATGCTTGTGTAATGGAATCAATATGTCTTTGTAATGTT